>NW_005353460.1:2909251-2925730 GCF_000412655.1 Myotis brandtii
TTGCAACATTGTTTCTTAGACTGCAGCTCAGAGCCCGGCAGCGGCAGGCAGGGAACCTTGGCTTCCTCCATCACTGGAGAAAGCAAGCCTCCTGTTCGCTTCAGCTGCCTGCCTGCCAGCCGCCATCTTGGTTGGCAGTTAATTTGCATATCACCCTGATTAGCCAATGGGAAGGGTAGCAAAGTTACGGTTAATTAAAATGTTTCTCTATTATTAGATAGGATGGCTGAATAATATTTTATTTTGAGTTACCTTTTCATATCCTATATAATAAAAGCCTCATATGCAAATCGACCCAACATGGAATGATTGGTCGGCGGGGGGTGGGGCTAACAAGCAGGCCGTGCCAGGCCAACCAAAGTGGGTGCCAGTGGAGGTGGTAGAGGGGCAATTGGGGGCGGAGCCGGCCACTCACTGGCTGGTGCCATCCCCTGCCGGTCGCCTCCCACAGAGGGAGGCCAGACTGCGTCTTAGGCCCGCTCCCCTTGCTAGTCAGATATCCCCCGAGGGCTCCTGGTCTATTAGAGGTGCAGGCTGAGCTGAGGGATCCCCAACTCCCAGAGTGTATGAATTTTCATGCACCAGGCCTCTAGTCTCCATATATAAAAGCATAATATGCAAATTGGCCAGACAGCATAACGACCGGTCGCTATGATGTGCACTGACCACCAGGGGGCGGACACTCAATGCAGGAGCTGCCCCCAGTCCTCAGGCCCAAATTGCCCTATCAGGGGCCTGCTGGAAAACCTCTTTGCCCCTTATCCCAGCTGGCAGGCTCTGATCGCCTGATGGGAAACAGGGAACCAGGGGTGGGTGGCAGTGGACGTGGGCGGTGCCAGGCCAAGACAGGTGCAAGTGAGCGGGGCCCAATCACCCTGCCGGTCACCCCCCACACAGAGGGTGACTGACGTTGGTGGTGGGGAGTGGGGCCAGGTGCAGGCAGCCATGGAAGATTGGCCCTGATCACAGGCAGACCTAGAGGCCCTACCCATGCAGAATTTTGTGTGCTGGGCCTCTACTGGTATAATATAGGGGTCTATAACTATGTATATGTGTCTGTGTGTGTAATTGTGTGTGTGTGTAATATTTTCTTTATCCATTCATCTGGCAATAGACACTTAGGCTGTTTCCATATCTTGGCTATTCGGAATAATGCTGCAATGAAAGGGCAATGCAGAGATCTCTTCTTCTTCAAATATGTTTGATATATACTCAGAAGTGGGTTTGTGGTATCATATGGTAATTCTATTTTTAATAATTTAATTACTGCTTACAATAGTTTATAATCTCAGCAGTTTACATTGCATCATAAAAACATCACCAACACTCGTTATTTTCTGTTTGTTTTTTTATCCTCACATGACCCGATGACATGTTTAGTTTATTGATTTTACAGAGGAAGAAAGGAAGAGAGAGAGAGAGAGGGAGAGAGAGAGAGAGAGAAATAGAAATCGATGTCAGAGAAAAACATTGATTGCTTGCTGCCTCTAACCTGAAATCTTGCTATGTTCCCCGACTGGGAATCTAACCTGCAACCCTTTGGTGTATGCATTGATGCTCCAATCAACTGAGCCACCCAGCCAGGGCATTTTTCTGGATTTTTAAATAGCAGTCATCCTAATTGATATGAAGTGATAGCTCATTGTCATTTTGATTTGTATTCCTATGATTATTAGTGATGCTGAGCATCTTTTCATATGCCTTTTTGATTTTTGTATATCATCTCTGGAGAAATGTCTGTTCAAATCCTTAGTACATATTTAAATTGAGCTATTTGATTTTTTGTTGCTAAATGGCAGAAGTTCTTTATGTAATGGTTGTTAACCCCTTACAAGATACATGATTTGCAAATATTTCCTCCCATTCTGTACGTTGCTTTTCCACTGCATTGATTTTGACCTTGGAAACACAGAACATTCAAGCTGGGTGTAGTACAATTTGCCTATTTTTGCTCTTGTTGCCTGTGCTCTTGGCATTATATCCAAGAAATTAGCGTCAATCTCAATGTCATGAAGATTTTCCTCTATGTTTCATTCCATTTGTTTTGCAGTTTTGGGTCTTACCTTTATATTTTAAATCCATTTAGAGGTATCTATTGCATATGGTATAATATAAGGGTTCAAGTTTATTCTTTTCTATATGGATATTTATTTTCCCATTGCCATTTATTGAAGAGACTTATCTTTTTTCCACTAAGTATTCTTGTTGAACAAATTATCTTTTTCTCATTCTGTGGTCCTGGTAATCTTCTCGTAGATAATTTGAACATATATGTGAGGGTTAATTTCTAGGCTCTCTATTCTATTTCAGTGATTTATAGATTTATCTTTAAGTCATTACCACACTGTTTTTATTATGTGTGCTTTCTATGATACTTTGAAATCTGTAAATGTGGTTGTTCTACTTTGTTCTTCTTTTTTAATATTATTATGGTCATTCACTGTCCCTTGAGATTCCATATGAATTTTGAGCTTATTTTTCTTTCACTTCTACCAGCAAATGCTGTTTGGATTGTTGTGGGGACTGCATTGAATATTAAGATTAGTTTTGTTATTAATGACATCTTAACAATATTATGTTTTCCATCCACGGACGGACACTTTTCATTTCATTGTGTTTTCTGTAATTGCTTTCAGAAATATTTTTCAGTGTTCCATCTACATTTCTTTCAACTCCTTGTTTAACTTCAAAGTATTTCTTTCTTTTTTATGATATTATAACTCCAATTACTTTCTTTTTAAAAACAGAACATGATTATGTTTTCGTATACAACATTTGTACAACCAAAAAGAAAAACACTGAAATACTACCATAAAATAATGAAAAACATGGTATATCATTTGCACTGCATGACCAATTGTTGACATCTTTAGTCTTAAAGAGCTTCTAGGAACCAGTAACAAAAACATTAATAATCATTAGCCACCCGCCACTGCACCTGACCACTTCTCTGTTGGCTGGTGCATTCCAGTGGTGAGCTGAAAGCAAACCCCAGCTTAGGAAACAGGGTCATTCTTCATGTGGGTGACTCTGTGCCGAACAACCAGGATAAAAAAACAAACAAACATTAATAATCAAGGAACTGGAAAAAATGAAATTATACAAATGATAATTAAAGAATAAGAATGTATGATGATTCAGATGAACAATGACAGAAGAATAATTTGTAATATCGTACTGTCAAAGAATAAAAACATTACCTAATATTTTTTAGTTTTGAAAAGTTTTGTACACTTTCAATACTCTTAAGCAATAACTGAAAGACCAATTGATGAGGAATATCTACAATTAGTGGAAAAGCTACAGTTTTGATTCAAAATATAAATTCAGGATATCCTCAACCATAGGATATCCAATTAATTGAAATTTTTTTAATCAGATGGACAATTTCAAAATGAGTTGTATAGTAGCCAATGTATTGGCCCGAAAACACTAATTGACTATCAATCTGTTTATCAGCACAACCCAAAAGGATGTGCACAAAACTCCATTAAGAGTAGATGACAGCATAGGGAATCTAGTCCTTGAAATTATGACTGTGTATGGTGTCAGGTGGGTACTAGAAGTATCTGGTGGAACACTTTGCCAAGTATATGGTTGTCTAATCACTATTCTGTACACCTGAAACTAATCTTACCTAATAATAGACAAACATGTAAATTGACTGTCCCTAGCTACGCTCACCAGCCAATCAGGAGAGTATGCAAATTAACCCAACAAAGATGGTGGTTAATTGCATATGTAGGGGTGAAGTGGCAGAGCGAAGACTGAAGGCTCCATCCGGAGCAAAGACCTGGGTCCCAGGTGCCGGAGGAAAACCGGTGCCCGCAGCCAGGGGAAGGGAAGGCCTTTTGCACAAATCTCTTCGTGCAACGGGCCTCTAGTATAATATAATACTGAAAAAAAAACAACAGTTTATAATACTGGGGAATAAAATTAAAAGGAAAAAAGTAAAACTATATACTTAACAAATTTCTATATCCTCTAAAATCTCAAAAAGATGATTTTTAATGAATATATATGAATACGTTATAAATTTACCCTATCATAAGTGAAATTAGGAACATATGCACTTAGTACTCCTGGGAGCACTAGAGTAAGGCCTTGCAATGACAAGTCGAAGGCTTCTCTGTAATGATGTCTCCCCCATTCCCTCTCCTGGGATTCAGTCCAACAGCAACAATGAAAACAGTCTCATAACGGTACAGTTCTCTCCATGACACCCTTTAGGTCACTTTCAAACATGTGGTTTCTTAGTCTCATGCTTCTGATCTGCATGGAATGTCCACTGCTTTCAGATTATTCATTTTAAGTGTATGGATACACAATAAAGTTTTGATTTTATATCCTGTAATTCATTTATTAGTTCTAAGAGTCTTTTATGTGGGATCTTTTGTGTTTCCTACATAGAGGATCATGTCAACTCTGAACATGGATAATTTTACTTCTTCCTTTCCAAGTTAAAAGTCATATATTTTATTGCTTAATTGCTCTGGGTAAGTTTTTGAATATTAAATAGAAGTGGTGAGAGAGAGAACATCCTGCCTTATTTATTATGTTGAGGTAGATGTCTCATATTCCAATTTTCTTGAGGGTTGCTTATCACAAAAAGATATCCAGTCTTGTGAAATGCATCTTCTGCCTTAGGTGAGATGATCATGTGGATTTTACCCTCATTCTGTGAAATTGGTATATTACATTGATAGATTTTTTCCTATGTTAAATAATCCTTGTATTTCAGCAGAAAACAATCTCACTTAGTCATGGTGTATGATTCTCCTAATATGATATTGAATTCAGGTTGCTAGTATTTTTATATTAATGTTCATCAGGGATATTGGCCTTTAATTTTTTTCTTGTTGAACATGTTGTTATCAGGGTACTGCTGACCTCATAAAATGAGATTGGGAATATCCCTTCTTTGATTCTGTGGAAGAGTTTGAGAAGGATTGGTATTACATCTTTGTAAAATGTTCCATAGATATTGCCAGTAAAGCCATAAGTTCCTGGGTTTTGTTGTTGTTGTTGTTGTTATTCTTGTTGTAAGGTCTTTGATTACTGCTTCAGTCTCTTTACTAGTTATTTGTCTCTTCATATTTTATTTCTTCCTGACTCAGTCTTGAACAGTTGTGTGTATCCTTCCCTTCTAGCTTATTAATAACCTGAATATAGTAAGGTATTGAGCTTTGTCTCAAATGTAATGAATACAGTCATGCACCACATAATGTTATTTAGGTCAACAAGGGACTGCTTCTATGATTTTGGTCACAGAAGATTATAATGGAGCTGACAAATTACCATCACATAGTCAGGTCATAGCCATCGTAACGTCATAGCACAACACATTAGTCATGTGTTTGTGGTGATGCTGGTATAAACATACTTACTGCACTGCCAGTTGTATAAGAGTATAGCAGTACAATTATGTACAATACATAATACTTGATAATGATAATAAATGACTATGTTACTGGTATATGTACTTACTATGTTATACCCTTTAACATTATATTAGAGGGTACTGTTTCTACTTATAAAAATAAATTTGCTGTGAAACATTATGCCATTTTATACACTAGCATCCTCCTACATCTTGTGTTACTGCATCTCTTGATTGCATCATTTTCTTTTGTGCTTGACCTAATCTCATATTTTATTGCTCATCATGGCCCCCGAGTATACGAAATCACTGTTGCTTGTAAGCACCCACTTTGAATAATTGATCTGGTAACAAAATTAAGAGTGATTAAGTACTAAAAATGAGGAAACCAGGGATGATTATGGCTTGCCAGTCAGGCATATTTCATTCTACCATAGCCAGATCTTGAAGAACAAGAACAAAGTGATAGAAGCTGTGAAAGGATGGAAGGCAGCAAAACTAACAAAAGAAACTTCCAATGACCTGTAATGAAGGCCAGACCAAAATCATAGAAGCTGTCCCTTGTTGACCTAAATAACATTATGTGGTGCATGACTGTATTCATTACATTTGAGACAAAGCTCAATACCTTACTATATTCAGGTTATTAATAAGCTAGAAGGGAAGGATACACACAACTGTTCAAGACTGAGTCATGAAGAAACAAAATCTGAAGAGACAAATAACTACAGAAGTGTATCTCTCTCTGCACCATGGTGATCATGGCCAAAACAAAAAGTTTGTTTGTGATGCTAAACAGAATTGGGCCCAATTACAATGTTGGATTTACTGTCAGCTCTATGTGGTTTCAATAATTCCAGTATATAATAATCAAGTAAGTGGTGAGGATGCCAGAGCTGATATGAAGACAGATGAAGAATTCTTGGAAACTGATTGCCATAGAAAATATTCAAAACGAATAAGACCTCCCTATTCTGGAAATAGATGCTTGAAAGGACCTTTATCCATAAAGAGTCAAAGTCAATGCCAGGTTTGAAGACTTTTAAGGATAGAATAATAGTGTTGCTTGGGGCAATGTCACAGGCTACAAATGGAAATCCTTTGTAATCTGGCACAGTGAGAACCCCTGGTCTTGTAAGCAAATCAATGAGCATGCACTGCCTTGCACTACAGAAGCAATAAGAAGTCCTGGATGACTCAGCTCCTCTTGCAGGGTGCCCTCCTGAATTGCTGTGCCAGCGAAATGGAGTACTGTTTGGAGAAAAAAAAACCTTTTGAGATTTTGGTGATTGTTGATAATGCTCCCAGACATGCTCTTTTAATTGGTGATCTTTATCTTAATGTTAAAGTGGTGTTTCTCCCTCCAAATGGGTCTTCCAATGGGTCACAGATTTATGGCAGATGTTAAGGCCTGCTATCTAAGGAAGTCCTTTGCCAAATTATTGCTGCAAGCGAAGGAGCCACTGAGAAGACACTGATGCCATTATGGAAGATTACAGCATATATGACCGAATCAAGAACCTAGCTTGGGCTTGGGGTGATGTCATGAAGGAATGTATGTGTGACATAGGGAAGAAAACACTCAAGAGGTTCCTCCAGCCCTAGCCGGTTTGGCTCAGTGAATAGAGTGCCGGCCTGCGGACTGAAGGGTCCCGGGTTTGATTCTGGTCAAGGGCATGTACCTTGGTTGTGAGCACATCCCCAGTAGGAGGTGTGCAGGAGGCAGCTGATCAATGTTTCTCTCTCATGGATGTTTCTACTCTCTATCCCTCTCCCTTCCTCTCTGTAAAAAATCAATAAAATATATATTACAAAAAAAAGAGGTTCCTCCATGACTTGAAAGATTTTACTAAGGACGGAAGGTTGCAAAATGCAACAAGGCTGTGGTTGACACTTAAAACTTTAACCTGAGTGTGGATGAGGTTGACATTGAGAAATTCCTAGAGGATTTGATTTCTGAGAATTTGGAGGAACTACAGGAACACATACCTGAAGAAGAGTTAAGAGAAAAGAAATCTTCAGGAGATGGAAAAGAAGAAATTCCCCCAGAAAATATAGTGTTCAGGTTCTAGCAGAAGCTTTTACAGACATCAACAAGCTCATTAAAAAGTTTGAAAACATGGGCCCCAACACCAAAATGTTTCATTAATAGAGAGGAATGTTTATCCAATTTGTTGACCTACAATTTCCACAGTATTCTCTTACTATCTTTTCTAAAATGTTTGTGACATTAGTTGTAATGTCCCAAATTTCTTTCCTTATATGGAGCCTTGTTTCTTCTACTCTTGGTTACTCTACCTAATAGTCTGCCAGTGTTCTTGACCATTTCAAAGAACCAAGATTTTGTTTATTGACTTTCTCTGTTTTCTCCTATCTGGATTTTATATCTATTTATTTGCTTGGGTTCATTTTGTTCTTTTATTTTTAGCTCTTTGAGGCTTAATGTTATGTTTTTCATTTGAGATCTTTCTTGCTTGGTTGGTTTTTCTTTTTTGAATATGGTTTCTAATTGATTTTAGATTTATTTTTTTAAAAAATATATTTTATTGATTTTCTTACAGAGAGGAAGGGAGAGGGATGGAGAGCTAGAAACATCGATGAGAGAGAAACATCGATCAGCTGCCTCTTGCATACCCACCACTGGGGATGTGCCCTCAACCAAGGTACATGCCCTTGACCGGAATCGAACCTGGGACCCTTCAGTGCACAGGCCAACGCTTTATCCACTGAGCCAAACCGGTTAGGGCTGATTTTAGATTTAGAGAGAGAAGAAGGGAGAGGGAGAGAGAGAATCATCAATGAGAGAAAAACTTCTTTCAGCTGCTTCCTGCATGATCCCCACCATTGGGTGTAAGCCTGCAATCCAGGCATGTGCCCTGATGGGGAATGAAACCAGTGACCCCTTGGTGAATGGGACGGCACTGAACCAACTGAGCCACACACAGGCCAGGGTTCTTTATTTTTTAATGTATGCATTTACAGCTAAAAAATTTCTTCATAGCCCAGCTTTTGGTGGATCCCATAAGTTTGGATATGTTCTATTTTAATTTTCATTTTTCTGAAGGTATTTTCTAATTTCCTTTTCACTTCTTTGGATTCATTAATATTTAAGAGTATGTTGTTGAAGTCTCACAGTCATGTGAATTTTTAAGCTTTTCTTCTCATTAATTAGTAGTTTCATGCCATTGGCATTAGAAAAGATACCTTGTATAATTTCAATATTTTCAAAGTTGTGAGACTTGTTTTGTAGCCTAACAGGTGATCTATACTGGAGAATGTTTATGCATTCTTGAAGAGAATGTGGTATATTTTGTTCTTATTGCATGGAATATTCCATATACCTATACTCACAATAGGGTCATATACAAATTGGTTGGGACGCCGTCACAGTAAGGACTGATCAGGAGGCTGCGTGTCCAGCAGGCGCGGGTGGGCGTGGACTTGTAAGTCAGGAATGGGGCGGGGGCGCGGTGGCCGAGGGTCCACAGGCACAGGCACAGGCCTCCACCTGAGGGGCGGCTACCAGGTGAGCGCTGCGGGTTTGGCGAAGCGGCCCTCCAGGAGCCACTGCGGAGAAACCTGTCGGTGCAGGTGTGCGCAGAGGACTCCCCAAGGCGGCCCTGACCGCGTGTCCGCCTGAGGGGCAGCTCCTGGGCGATCGCCGCAGCTCCGGCAAAGCCAGGAGGCAGGCGGCCAAGGGATGCAGAGCTGCGCCGAGGTGGGGTGCACGGGAGGGGGCTGGTGCCGAGGGATGGGGCCTGTGGGCGGAGATCTGCCTCCCCCGCAGAGCGTGAGGTTCTGTATCAGCCGCAAGACATGGGTCGGCCCGGCTGGGAACAAGGGGCCATGGCTGCTGGTGTGGAAGGATGCCCGCGGGGAGGGGGACGGACCCGCCTTCCAGAGGCCGGGGTTGAGGGGTAGCGCCACCTCGTGGAGGGACACCGCACTGCCGGGTACCCCACTGTGGCGGCCCTCGCCCTGGTGGCTGTTGCCCCTCCTGGCGAAGGCCGCTTCACCACTCACCTTTCTGCTCCTTAGCGAGACCAGTGACCGCCAGGCGCCTGCGCACTTGAGTATTCACTGGAAAAATAATAGTGACTAAAACAATGTTTATTCTCAAAAAAATTATTTGGATTTCAAACACTAACGTGATAAAACCACAAAAATCGCGTTAATTTTATCTGTTTCTTGTCAATTCCATTTGGACTAAAAATACCATTTCTTAAAAAAATGAAACATCACAATTTACCAACTTTTTATGCTATTTTCTTAAATTTATATTTGCATTTAGGCAGTATGCCCACAAATTATTAATTGAAATGATCAACAGGATGGAGAAATAATTTAAGCAATATATTTTTTTTTTTGTACTTAGTATCCAAAGAGAATATCTTTAGAGGCTTTTTCAGTTGTTATGGCACAGCTGCTTGGAGTTAATCTGGGATTAAGATATGATGACATCTATAATTGTTACTGTCCAGGAGCTGCATGCATTATGAATCCTCAAGCAATGTAAGGTGTTGTTTCTATAAACTCTATGTAGTTTTTGGTGGAATGTTTGTAGTAGTCTTTGATGTATAATTGCTTGCAATACAACTTATGAGTAAAAGAGATTTTTATGAAATATATACGTTGTTATTTAAAGATTATTAAATACAACTAGGATTCGATATTGTAGAAAATGTACTTAATATTTCTATATTCAATGTTACAGTCTACAGAGAAACTATTTGTTGTTAGTGACTTTCTGGGGCTTGCTATAGTCTTGAAGTGAAATTTATTTATTCATTTTGAAAATGTAATGGGCATTGACTGTGTTGCAGGGTTGTGTGCTTGCCTTACCAATGGTTAACAAGGTAAGTAAGTCCTAAATATCTAATATTAGTGCATTAGGGACAGGAAAGAAAAAAGTGGCCATAGAATAAACAAAATATAAACATCTAATGATAGGTGCCCAGAAGGAGGTTGATAGGGAATACATAGGGAGGGGAAATTTTCTAATAGTAGTAATGTGGCCTAGGAAATATTCTGTAGGGACCTGAAGAGAAGGAATGAACCTATTCATCTAGAGAACTTATTGAATACCATTGAGGGAGGGCAGGCGAGTGATACTTGGATGGCAACAAGCTTGAGAAACTCAACGGACTATTAAGAGGAGATTGAGGGGTGAAGGGGATGACAATGAAAAACAAGAGACATGGCTTGGATTATAAGGACATATATAGAAGGCATAAGGAAAATAAAGTAAGCTGCAAGGAGGCTAAAGAACAATCAGTCAGGGGAAGAAGTCCAGGAGTAACTAACATGGTGTATGTAGGAAAAAGCCTGATTGTGTAATCATGATGCGAGTGGTGGGATTTTATGATCAATGTAGCAAACCAACATTTTAAATTGATTTATAAAGTATGGCTAATAAAAATTATTTTAAAAATGAATAAATAATACACAGAGGGAAATCATTATAATAATATTGGGGAGATGATTATCATAATTACATCAATTTATTAAGATTGAGAGAAGTGGAGATGGCAAGAATTATTTGTAGATTTTTGGATATCACAACTTAACTAAAAGGCAAATGTTTAGTGAAAAAGGCAAATGCTTTAAGAAAGGAGAAATTGGGAAATCTTGAGGCAGTTTTCAATGCTATATCGGGGGCCCTGAGTCATTTATTAGTTAAGTGCACAGTTAGGATCTCTGAGGACAAGGGATCTAGAATGTGTGAGCCATCTGCATATTGATGGGAATTAAAACCATGGACAGTTCATTTAGAAAGAAGTTGAAACTAGTGAAAGAGGTGCCCTAAGATGTAGCTTTGCGGGCTTGTCATAGAAAGGAAGAAAATATTTGAATTAGAGAGGATGGCTCCATACCTAGGGAGGACTATGTTTTAAGAAAAGGGAGAAGATGGAAGTCAGATGGTAATTTAGTCCCCCCAAGTTTCTGACAAAATAAAGAGTAAAAGTAGGAAACAAACAAAAAACCAAAAGTATAATCTACGTTTCCCAAACTGGAACACAACAAAGATACCAGCAGGTGGGTTCAATTCACTAACAAAATAAGACCCGCATGAAGTAAGTAGCTGTGCAGGAGGAAATAAAATGAACACGATGATGTCACTCATTTGTGGAATATAATGAACAACATAAACTGATGAATAAAAACAGATCTAGAGACAGAGAAGCATGGATCAGACCCTCAAACCTCAGAGGGAAGGGAGGGGGGTTGGGGGAAGGGGGAGAGATCAACCAAAGGACTAGTATGCATGCATATAAGCCTAACCAATGGACACAGACACTAGGAGGGTGAGAGCAAGAGCAGGGGGTGGCAATGGGGGGATAAGGACACATATGTAATACCTTAATCCAGTGGTCGGCAAACTGAGGCTCGGGAGCCACATGCGACTCTTTGGCCCCTTGAGTGTGGCTCTTCAACAAAATACCACGTGCGGGCGTACACGTACAGTGAGATTGAAACTTCGTGGCCCACGCGCAGAAGTCGGTATTTTGTGGAAGAGCCACACTCAAGGGGCCAAAGAGCCACATGTGGCTCGCGAGCCGCAGTTTTCTGACCACTGCCTTAATCAATACAGAATTAAAATAAATTAACACAGTGGGACCTCTAAAAATCTCACTGACCTGGGAGCTCAGAAATCTTTGACTCATCCACTTAAATAGAACTTCTGTGTGTCAAGCACTGTTGTGTTTTAATATATCCCTAACTCATGTCACTTTAACTTCCTCTACTTACTAGAATTCTATTATATTAAATTATAATATAAATGAACTCGTTGCTTACATTTTCTATGACTTGTATTAAAAATCAAAGCACTCTCCCCTCCTTGTTTTTCTCTGTCTGAAGTTGTACAGAATTAATATGTAGTGCCATATTGAAGATTGTTAGTTTGATAGTGATTTTGCTCCATTTATCTGAAGAATATAATTTAATTTTAGACATTCCCGTGGTGTAAAGCTGTTCAGCAGTTGCAGCGTAGATGAATTTAAACGTGTAGTTTCACAGCCTGAATTTGAATGTCTTCAAAATCAAACCATTTCAAAAGTGGTTGTCCAAGGAAGAGCATCAGAATGTGGCAATGGAATTGTGGAAAAGGGAGAGCAATGTGATTGTGGCCCTCCAGAGGTTAGTGTCAATCATTAATGAGTAGCTAAAGACTTGTTTTTCTGCTCATAAGATTGTGATACAAAAGGGAAGGGCTTTTTGTCAAATGCTGCACCATTTCATCAACTATCTAAGACATGGAGATATTGGGCATGTGAGAACGGACTCACCTTGCATTTGAAACATTTGAAGAATTTAAGTATAGAGTAAGTACAGGTAAGTGTAGCATGGATTCAATATGATTTTCTTCATTGTACAACCATTAATAGCAACACTCACCTTTCTGTATCATAAAAACTAGCACCCTCAACAATATAGTCACCTAAATCATGTCCTGAATTCTTCCCAAGTGAGTACTGGTTCCCAAAGTTATACAATGTGTGTTGTTTACCCCCCCCCCCATCTCTAAATTTCTGTCCTTGCATCTGCGGAACTTCATTTATTTTAACTTGGTTGAACAGAATTGAATAAATCATAATGCATCATTCACTATTGTTATATTTATTTTTTGCTATTATTTTTTTTAGTTGTGCTTGGTAAGATAATTAATTAATCAGTGAATTTTGTTGTGACTGTCTTCATATACTTATTCATTGTGATGTTGTGAATGATATAGATTTTCTAGAAAATATGAAGGCTTTCTAATTATTAGGGAAAAATTCCATATAACTTGATTACATTACAATTGTAAGTGAATGACTCAAAATCTCTGTATTTTTATTAATTTTGATTTTTTGACCTCTCAGCGCTTGAGAAATTATATTGATACCTCCAATGATACAGTTGTATTTGCCTCCTCCTCACTAGAATTTACTCAATTCATTCTTTATATTTTAAAGCTGTTTTATGTGGTGTAAACTTACGATAGTTATACCTTCCAAGATATTAACTTTGTACCACCAAATAGTGAGTCATCTTATCTCTAATGCTGCTTTCTGTTTTAAAGTCAGACATATCTACCTCTATCTCCATTACTATCTCTGTCTCTCTATCTCTCTGTCTGTCTCTATCAGTATGCATGCATCAGCTTCCTTTCATTTAGCACGTCCCCGATATTTCTCTATTATCATTTAGTTTTTCTATACTATTACCTTCAATATCTACATTGTTTCCAATTATCATTTAATCTGTATTTGATTTATAAGATTATCACCTTAGACATTATTGTGATTATTATTTCTATTATGTTTTCATTTTTACCATGCTTATTTAATGTTTAACAATATCTGGGCTACCTTCTCCAAAATAACAGTGTTTATGACTCAACTAGTTTATATACAATGTTTGTTAATATTTCATTTCTGTCACCTCACACTTTATAGTAAAAAGTACATTGAAGACTTTATTAAAACATAGTTACTTTATTTTACCTACCATTCCTTTAGTTTTTTATATGTCAAAGATTCCTTCTAAAATTATTTCCTTAAACTATATTTTAGGACAACAGTACTCTTGAAAGGCAGTACTCTACCTATGATTGTTTAGCAATAAATATTTGTCATTCTCATTTCCTTGTGATATATAACACACATGAGGTATATACATGAAATATGGATGGAGAGTGTAATGAATTATAAGCACCCGAATAATTTGCACTTAGGCCAAAACAAATTTTACCGATGCCAAAGTTCTTTGTGTGTCTTCTCTCAATAACATGCCTCTTCCCACAAACCATCATATAGTATTTGATGGTAATTGTTTCAGTACTTTGCTGCTCATTATAGTTTTACATCCTATTTTTTGCATCTTTATGCAACTTGGTTTGGTTGACTGTTTACTACCTTTATACAACTTACAATCATATGGTTTACATCATTTAATAAATTGGTCTTTCACCCAATATTGTACTTGTCATGTTTATCAGTTTCCTTAAGGTAGGTATAATCCAATTGTTTTCATTGTTCTTAGTATTAATTTTATGAATATTATAACTTATCCTTTCTATGTCCATGAAAACTTAAATTTATTTCACTCTTTGGCTACTAAGATTCATGCAGTTATGACTGTTCTTACACATCCCTGCTGCTGTACATGTGCCTGCATTTCTTAAGGGTGTATACCAATAGGTGAATGTGCTATGTCAAGAGGTATATATGCATATAAAACTTTGAATTGAGGATATCTTAATTATTCTGGTTTTCTTATGCTTGAATGGTCTTTTCATATCTTTTACACATTTTCATCAGTATTCACTGCTTTGAAGTGTCAGCAGTTTATCATCAATATTGTAGGAGGACCATTTGTATGCTGTTTCTCCAGTAAACTAAGTTTTCTTGGCATGAGATGAGTTTTGTAGGGAGGGGTCCTAGTGATCTTGTCATTTAGGTAATCAGTAAGTGGGCTACTTCTGGTTTTTGTTTGTTTCTTTGTTTTTTTCAGATGGAGAGTCTCCTATTTGTGGTTTATCTCTGTAAGAGGCCATTTGGTTTATATGGAACTTTTGGGGCGGCTTCTCACCCAATTGATTTGCATTGTTTCATAAAGGGGACTGTAAACAGAATGGGTATATTTGAACACTGATTTGTTGTTCCACTTATGTATGCATTTATTGGTTGATTCTTGTATGTGCCGCCACTAGGGGTCACACCTGCAACCTTATTGTATCTGGAAAACACTGGAACCATCTGAGCAACCCAGACAGGGCCCTTTTTCTAGCTCTTTAAGATGGAATGCTAAGATGTTTATTTGGGATTTCACTTGTTTCTTGAGATAGGCCTTTACTGACATAACTACCCTCTTATTACTGCCTTCTCTATATTTCTCTATTTTTTTTTCTATTTTGCTTAATCCCTCAACTCCCAACGAACCTCCCTGAACACCCCAACCACCCCATTACAAGAGGTGAATGCCTGCTCTCTACCTATGAATGTGTTTCTATTTTGCTTAGTAGCTCGGCTTGTTCATTTACTTTCACATATGAGTGAAATTATATGGTATTTGTCTTTCTCGCATTGTTTTATTTCATTTAGTATTATGTTGTCCAGATCCATAGGTAAAATTTTCTTCCATTTAGAGATAAGCAAATAATGACAACAATTTTCTTTGAAACAGTTCTTATAATACCAAAATATTATAATTTAAAAACCTCTATTTTGTCACATATTTTGTCACAATCATAACTTGTTATACATTTCTAAAATTATTTCTTGAGAAGACTTGATATGGAAATATAATAAAAGAGAAACATGCAAATTGACCGTACCTTTGCTATGCCCTAAGCCATGCCCACCAGCCAATCAGAGAGACTATATGCAAATTAACCCAACCAAGATGGCGGCCGGCAGCCACAGAGCTGGAGCAAGCAGGAGGCTTGGTTGTCCCGGGAATGGAGGAAGCCAAGCTTCCTGCCTGCCCTGGCCGGCTCTGGCCTCTGCTGAAGGAAACAAAGTTTCAATTATAGAAGATAAATAAACCCCAGATACCTGCTTCCAGCCAGCCTCCACTGGGAGGTTGGGTGGCTGGGGGCCGTGACTAGCCTACAAACAGCCATCAGCCCCTCACCCAGGCTGGCCAGGCACCCCAGCGGGGACCTCCACCCTGAAGGGGGTGTGACCAGCCTGAAAACAAACATTAGCCCCTCACCCAGGCTGGCCATGCACCCCAGCAGGACCCCCCTCCCTGAAGGGGGTATGGCCAGCCTGAAAACAGTCCTTAGCCCCTCACCCAGGCTGGCCAGGCACCCCAGTGGGAACCCCACCCTGAAGGGGGTGTGGCCAGTCTGAAAACGGCCCTCAGCCCCTTACCCAGGCTGGTCAGGCATCCCAGCGGCACCCCCACCCTGATCCGGGACACCCTTCAGGGCAAACCAGCCAGCCCCCACCCATACACCAGGCCTCTATCCTATATGATAAAAGGGTAATATGTAAACTGACCCTAACAGCAGAATGACTGGGAATGACTGGTCACTATGACACACACTGACCACCAGGGGGCAGACGCTCAATGCAGGAGCTGTCCTCTGGTGGTCAGTGTGCTCCCAC
>NW_005353460.1:2925866-2929963 GCF_000412655.1 Myotis brandtii
CAGCTTAGGCCTGCTCCCCACTGGCAAGTGGACATCCCCCGAGGGCTCCCGGGCTGCCAGAGGGATGTCTGACTGCCAGCTTAGGCCCAATCCCCCGGGGAGCAGGCCTAAGCCAGCAGGTGGTCATCCCCTGTGGGGTCCCAGACTGCAAGAGGGCACAGGCCAGGCTGAGGGACACCCCCTGAGTGCACCATTTTTGTGCATTAGGCCTCTAGTGTATTTGATAAAAAAATATAAATGTAGAAATTCATTGGTATGTATATGTTTACAAAACCAAAGGGGATTGAAATTAATTGCATAAAATAAGTAAAAGTTCAATTTCTTGAGCGTGTAATTATGCATAATTTATTACCATTGTTTTCTATATTGAAAATATCATAATTTCAAATGAAGCAGTGCTATAAATACTAGTAAATACAGAAGTAAAAATTATACTGTAATTGTATTTAACTTAGAGACAAACAGTTTATTTTGACAAATAAAATTATCTATTTGATGGCAAATTCTAATTATTTAATTTGATTGTATTTGCTTTTAGGAATGTGATTTTAAAAAATGCTGTAATGCTGAAACTTGTACATTCATTCCATCTGCAGAATGTGGCAATGGACCATGCTGTGACAATAAAACTTGTCTGGTAAGCTTTCTAAATATAACCGTTTTACCTCATGAAATTGTTGTGTTCTTGTGCTTTCTTTCTGCTTTAGTTTTTTAAAAACTTGTTTGTACACATCTTTCAAATATGCTACTTTATGTACCTATTCATGCACTGTTGGCTTTAGAATTTAGATGATGTCTTTAGGTCTTTTTCTCCCTACTATTTAGCTCCACTACTCATTGTATTGTTTCATTTTCTATTCAAGATCCATCTAGTTATTGCACTCAATACCAATTCCAGATTATTTGGGTGGTCTGAATTCCTAGCGGTGCTGCCTGAGTGAAGCTCTTCATCATGAAACAACTTACGACAAAATTATAAATGAGCCAGCTAACACACAGTTGACATGCAATGCTCCAATAAAAGACAGTACTTTTAAAAGTCTGATTTTGAAAATACTAGAAAAAGGAATCTATGTGGAATATGTAGCATATAAAATAGTGAAGTTTGCCTTGGTCGAGGACTCCTAGCCTAGAAGTGGAGGATTGAATTGATTTCTCTTGGGAAGTTTCCCATTCATGTTTTTTCTCTGTAGCCACATCTGAGAGGGGATTGGTTAGGAGTTGTCTTCTGTGGTTTGCATCATTATAGCACCTCATTTAGTGTCCCTTTCAGGAGTCTATGACAGATATAAAAGTGGATTAAAGAGAGATATTTTCTGTTTCAGTGTAATCTCTCACAACATTATTCTGCTTTGTTCTATATGTGTTCATTTTTACTCTGTGGGTTACTAATTAGAATCAGTGGTCAGTTGTGCTTAAGGCACATGAATGTAGAGGCCAGTGTAGGGCTTCTACTTCTTAGCAGTAAATCTTGTTCCTTTTCCCTTCATTAGAGCTCTCATCTTGACCTTTGTCTCCAAACCAGTGCAATACAGCTTTTCTAAACAGTCCATTGCCATTTACCTACATCCCAAGCTCTTTAAAATGGAGATAATCACTACATTTGGTTGAGTGAAAATCCACAGTACAAGTTGCTAAAAGCTTCAGGGCAAGAGCTAAATGTACTTTGTTGGTTTTCATTAATTTTATATGTGTTAGAATAGAACTTTGCTTTTTCTCTCACTTAAGACTGCTCTCTTTCTTTATTGGCCCTAAGGGTAAAAGTCTTCCTTTTTTCTTCTCTTTTCTACTTTCAAGTAGGCTAATTTACACCAATTCATTTTCAAAATTTAACAATTTTATCTAATCTATACTAATAAAAGCTTAGGTGGCCTTCGTGTGCGACATCGCCACAATATGGCCACCACAAGATGGCTGCCACAAGATGGCCATGCACACAGAGGAGACGTGGCCCGGTGGCCACTTTGCACAGTGAGGCCTAGCAGTTCTGCGGCTCTGGGTGGTGCAGAGGAGGCCAGTCCTTGTGTCTCTGCTGCCTCGCACGGAGGAGGCAGGTCCCAGCGGAGGAGGCAGGTCACAGCAGGGGAGGGCAGTTGTGGGAGTTCAGGCCAGAAGGGGAGCAGTTAGGCTTCTATCAGGCCTGCAGGGGAGCTGTTAGGGGGAGATCAAGCTGGCAGGCAGAAGCAGTTAGGGGCCATCACGCAGGCAGGCAGGCGAACGGTTAGGAGCCAGTGGTCCCAAATTGTGAGAGAGATGTCCAAGGAGTCCCAGATTGGAGAGGGTGCAGGCTGGGCTGGGGGATACCTCCCTACCCCCGTGCACAAATTTCGTGCACTGGGCCACTAGTCTCTATAATAAAAGGCCAGAAGCCATAGTGTCATGACTGAATCTACTGCTCAACTAGGCGCCATCAGGTGGCATTGACCACCTCTCCGTCCCTAACCCCCGGCCCGTGAGCGGCGGCGGAGTTCGACTGGGACTGGTGAGCAGGCTGAATGGCTGACCTCTTGGTCCCTGCCCCCAGCCAGCAGGCTCCGATGAATCAGTGATGGTGATTGGGGGAATTGGGGTGGGTGACGGGGGACCGGGCGGCTGTCAGACTGTTGGGATCACCAGCTCATGCCTGGCTGCTCGGGAGCTCAGGCCTGCGGGAAAGCGTGCACCGCCGACTTCACCTCCATGCGCGTGTGCCGCCCCAGCAGCAACGGCAGCAGCAGCAGTGGTGGCGGTGCCCGCGTAAGTGGCCCCGAGCGGGCAGCGCATTCCATCAGCAGCTGGCACACGCGCATGGAAGTGAAGTCGCTGGCGCACACTTTCCCGCAGGCCTGAGTCCCTGAACAGCCAGGGATGAACTGGTGATCCCAAAGGCCTGACAGCCCAGCGATGGAGGCAGCATATGTCCTGGGGAATGGTGAACGGGCAGAGACGGCCCTGATCACAGGAGGCTAGGCCTAGGGACCCTACCTGCATGATTTTGTGCGCTGGGCCTCTAGTGTTTTATAAATGACATTTCTATTTAGATAGAAATAAATCAAAGTGCAAAGATATGGAAGACAATAATTTAACCAACTGTATTGCTGAAACATAGCAATGAATAACTTGTTTCTAACCAGTACACAGACAATTCTATATGCAATTTAAAAAAATGTAATTGGTACTCTATAATACATGTTATGTAGTGGTCAGTTGTGTCTTTTTAAAAAATTTGTACAATATGATGTTTATTATGAATTTCTTATATATACTTTATGTGTGAAATTTTTAAAGATATGAGCATTCTAACTATATGTGGACTTTAAATTCAAGCTTACTAAAAGTTTGAAATAAAGCTTGCTTCTAATACTATTTTTTAACACCTTAGATATAGTATAATTTTAATGTTATAGTGGAACAACAAAAGTGAAAACTTCTAGATATACAGCTTTTGTTATTTAAATATCAAGGGACTAAAATATCATTTGACATTACATGACTTCACTTTTTAGAAGAATAAGCTGAAGAGTTCTTTTATTTTCTAAATAGTGGTTAAAAAAATACTATCATATTCTGGAATTTGTTTTATAATGAAAATCAATCAAACCATAACCAACACTTAGCACTTTAGTAGTATTTTATTCTATTACTAGAGGCCCGGTGCACAGAATTTGTGCATGGGGCCAGTAGTGTGTGTCCCTCAGCCCAGCCTGCATCCTCTCCAATCTGGGAACCCTAGAGCAGTGATGACGAACCTTTTGAGCTCGGCATGTCAGCATTTTGAAAAACCCTAACTTAACTCTGGTGCTGTGTCACATATAGAAATTTTTTGATCTTTGCAACCATAGTAAAACAAAGACTTATATTTTTGATATTTATTTTATACTAGGGGCCCGGTGCACAAAAATTTGTGCACTTGGGGGGGAGGAGGGGGGGTCCCTCAGCCCGGCCTGTGCCCTCTCGCAGTCTGGGACCCCTCGGGAGATAACGACCTGCTGGCTTAGGCCTGCTCCCGGGTGGCAGAGGGCAGGCCCAATCCCTAAGTGCAGCCCCTGGTCAGGCTCAGAGCAGGGCCGATTGGGGAGTTGGGGCGCCGCCCCGTCATGCACAGAGCAGGGCAGATC
>NW_005353460.1:2930894-2956144 GCF_000412655.1 Myotis brandtii
TATACTCACTGATTAGCCAATGAAAAGCGTAGCGGTTGTACGCCAATTACCATGTTTCTCTTTTATTAGTGTAGATATTTAAATGCCATTTAACAAAGAAAAATCAACCAAAAAAATGAGTTCGCGTGTCACCTCTGACATGTGTGTCATAGGTTCACCATCACTGCCCTAGAGGGATGTCCAACTGCCTGTTTAGGCCTGATCCCACTGAGCCTAAACAGCAATCCAGAACTGCTGGCTCCCAAACGCTCACCTGCCTTCCAGCCTGATCACCTCCTAACCACTCCACTGCTAGCCTTATTGATGCCTAACTGCTCCCCTGCCTGCCCGATTGCCCCTAACTGCCCTCCCTTGCTGGCCTGGTCACCCCTAACTATCCTGCCCTGCAGGCCCGGTCCCTCACAACTGCCCACCCCTGCTGGCCATCTTGTGGCGTCCATCTTGTGTCCACATAGGGGCGGCCATCTTGTGTGTTGGAGTGATGGTCAATTTTCATATTTCGTCTTTATTATATAGGACTAGGGGCACAGTGGAGGAATTCATGCACCTTGAAAGGCACTGTGGGCCACGAGGCTGCAGTCAGCACAGGGGCGGGTCTCAGCCCATCCTCTGCGCCCCAGCCCAGCCCCTCCTGCCATGGCCCCCAGTCTCCTGTCTGCTGGCAGCCCCGCTCTCATGTGCTGATGGCACTGGCCCTGCTCACACCCGCTGATGGCTCGGAACGATTGGGGCTGGTGCCAGCATTGGGTGCAAGCAGCGGCTCCAGCAATAGCTGTCGGTGTGAGCGGGGCCAGCACCAGCAGTGGGTGCAACTGATGGCTCCTGCACTGGCAGTGGATGCAAGCGGGGCTGGCGCTGGCAGCAGTTGCAAGAGGCGACTACTGACACCAATCA
The DNA here is from genome assembly GCF_000412655.1 of Myotis brandtii. Taxonomy (NCBI): domain Eukaryota; kingdom Metazoa; phylum Chordata; class Mammalia; order Chiroptera; family Vespertilionidae; genus Myotis; species Myotis brandtii. Next base: position 2,931,789 of record NW_005353460.1, read on the forward strand.
CCCCTTTAGAGCAGGGGGCGGTGAAGAAGCCCTGAGGGGCGATTGGGGCCAGCGGCCACTGCTCACACCTGCTGATGGCACCAAGCGATTGGGCTGGGCACTGGGTGCCAGCAGCCGGTGTGACAGTGGCTCCAGAGTCAGCAGCAGGTGCAAGCAGGGCTGGCGCCGGCAGCAGGTGTGAGCTCTGGGCGGGACCATGGCACGCAGGAGCAAAGAATTTTCAGTAATCACAAGAGGCTTCCCCAATGACAGCAACCGGCGCCCTTCCTTGGTCTGTCACACCTGCTCACCTGCTCCATCATCCCACTGTGGCAGACGCCCACCATTTTCTGTGCTCAGCCACCTGCTGTCGACATCTGCCATGTTTCGTGTATGACCCGTGGTGGTCAGCTCACATTATAGCGACCTGTTGTTCAGTTGTTTGGTTGTTCTGCTGTTCTGTCTATTTGCATATTAAGGTTTTATATAGAGAGATCAGCCAGAGTTTAAATTTAATTCCATTCATCACCAGTTTCAGATGTAGAGCAAAGTGGTCAGACAACCATGCACTTCATAGAGTGGACTCCCTGTGGCCCACCTGGCCCCACACCCAGTTTTCTCCACATTTTTTACTATATTTCCCATGCTGCAAACTGCAACTCTGTGGCTATTCTGCAGCTACCAATTTGTACTGTTTAATCCCTTCACCTGTTCTACCCAGTGCCCAGCACCTCTGCCCTCTGACAACTGTCAGTCTGTATTTATGAGTCTGTTCCTATTTTGTTTGTTTCTTTAATTTGTTCATTGGATTTCACTTACAAATATGTGAAATCATATGGTATTTGTATTTCTCTGACTGGCTTATTTCAATTAGCATAATACTCTCTGCTGTCACAAAAGGTTGTATCTTGATAATGGCCAAGCAAAGGAAAACAAACAAGCACTTATAAAACTTAGGAAAAGATGAGTCTTACTTAGTGCTCAGGAGAATATTTCAAACAGGAACAATAGAATCCTTATTCTATTGTATATCCTTGCAATTTTGTTGACAGGTCTCAAACAAGGTTTCTGCATGTGTAACAGAGATAACTCATTACATCTCCTGGCATGTCTAGTCCACAGTACAATATTTCAGAAGAGTAGAGAGATCCTTTCTTTGCCAACATCTGCCTCTCTGCTTGGTAATAGAAGAAACCATGACTGATCCTGATAAGTTAAATTTCCACCACTGATCCTTTCCCTGTGTCTAGGGAGAAGTTTTCTGATTATCATCCTGAGTCAGAGCAGATTCAAAATTCATAATCCCTCATGGTAGAGATGGAGTACATCCTGAAAGAAAAATTGCTTGAAATGAAAATGATATCCATTCAGTCATATTTTAGAAATATGAGTAAGACTAGTATCTGAATTAGGACAGAATTTCAGGAGTGTAATTTGTCCCCAAGAACCCAAAGTTGAAAAACAAATATGCAAACCTTGATATAACATATTTTCTGTTGATCTTGAAGTAAGTATTTAGTATAACCTCAGCATTACAACTATGAATGCTTTCACTAACTAGATCCTTTTTAAAAATTGAGGTGCAAATTGATGGACATTTGGGTTCTTTCTGATCTAGTTCTCTAGAACTTTTAAGAAAATTTATAATTTTATTTAAGTAGCTAAAAATGTAATAGAATCTAAATCAGAGTTACAAACACAATGCTCTCACTTAATCTTTTTACATTTTTGGTTGATACTTTACAAAAATATTTGTTTTAATAATATTATAATATATATATATATATATATATTAGTAAAAAAGAAGGAAATCAACAGGGTCCTTTGTTTCAAACAGTTCTGTTCAATCATGAAACCTGAGCAACAGCCTTGTGAAAAGACTTCATCGTAGAACCTCTGCTTTGGTAACAGCCTCCTCCTGCCCCTTACTCCTCACTGGAATCCACCTTTAATTGACCATTGTTCTCACATTTGAAGCTACTAGGAACAATGAGAGAGCTCAACACTACTTTAAAGGAATGCAGCATTTCCAGATGGGAAAAAAAGACCCTGACTTGTGTGTTTAACATTTCGCCTCTTTCAGAACATCACATACATACTTGCCTCCGAATATGGTGTTGGGTGTGAGAACATGATCTGATGCCATTATGTTCATGTTCACTTAAACTTCATAATAGGTTAGCACAGAGTAAATTATTTCTAAAGAAGGGTGTCGTGCTCAGTGGATAACATGCACAGGGGCTGTGCTTAATGTCAATAGCATCAGTCAGGAATCTGAGTTATACCGCCCCTGTTCCTGTACTGAGTAGTATGTGGTCTTTGACATTTCATTTAACCTCTCATGATTCTTAACTATAACGACAGTTTATGTAAATTATAATAGCAGATAATAATACCTTGCTTGGAATAGTGTGGTAAGAGTTGATTCATTGCCATGTGGGAAGCACTTCAAGTCATTTGAATAAAATGTATTCCTTCCCCCCAATTTTGATTTCCCTCACAGCTATTCCCAAGAGGACATATATGTCGGAGAAGCATTGATCCATGTGATTTTACAGAATTTTGCACTGGAAGATCTGAGTATTGTGTGCCAGACATGAAAGCTATTGATTTAGAACCATGTAACAATAAAACCGCCTTTTGCTATAAGGGAGTATGTCGAGATCCAGCTAGACAGTGTGCGGAGTTATTTGGAAAATGTAATAGCCGTGTGTGTTTTTTAGGGGTTCATTTTGGAACTGTGATTTTCTGAAGTCAGCAACTCACCCTAAAATCCACAAAAATATATTGTTTATTTAAATCCAAATCCTATCTATAAAGAAGGAATATGCAAATTGACCATCACAGTGTAACAAATGGCTACACCCACAGCAGAGGCAGAGATTTCATAACACAAGATAGCTGCGCCCACAGCAAAGGCGGGGATCCCATAATGCAGATGGCTGCTCCCACAGCGGAGGCCGAGTTCCCATAACGAGTTTTAACAAGCAATCACCAGAGATCTGAGGCTGCATCGCATGGGGCCAACGCAGGGGTGGGGTGGGGGGCTTGTCAGGGGACCTCAGGCTGCGCCCCCCACCCTGGTGCCAGGCCAGGGGACCTCAGGCCATGACCCCATCCTGGCGCCAGGCTGTGGGACCTCAGGCTGCACCACCCACCCGGCAGGGCTTGACAGGGGACCTGAGGCCATGCCCCATGCCCTGGCGGGGCTTGACAAGGACTTCAGGCTGTGCCCACCCCCACCCAGGCGCCAGCCGAAGGACATGAGGCCATGCCCCCTGTCATGCAGGGCTGTTCCCCCCCACCTGTGGGCCTTGATGGGGACCTCAAGGAGTGCCCCCTTCCCCGGCCCAGGCAGGGGGACCTCAGGCCGTACCCCCTGCCCCAGCACCTGAGGCTGCACCCTCCTGCCTGGCGGGGCTTGACGGGGGTAGGGCCGGCCATGTCTGGATCTAGTCCAATGTGGGTGGGGCTGGTGGGGTCTGTGTTTTGCATGATTTTGAGGCACATGTGGGTGGGCAGGGACTTGACTCTGGTTCCCATGGCACGCCCCAGACTCTGATAGGAGGAAGATTTTCATATACATTTTACTAATTTTCTTGCATCTCTGACACTTCTATTATTACAGAAAGGGCAAATAGCAATATTAAAATATTTCCTCTAATTAATTCCCTTTTAATGTACACAAATTTTGTGCACTGGGTCACTAGTTTGAAAATGAAATTGCAAATCAAAATACCTTTGAATTATGTCAAGAGAAAAATGTCCTTAGTAAATATAAGACAAAGAGAATAGAGCATTAGGCAAATTTCATATGATTGGTATATAGAGACTAGATTACTAGAATTGTATATCAGAAAATAAATGACTGACTTTTAAGTAATTTCTGGAAGATGATACCACTTTTTCTCTTCTAAAGTGGGTAGTTTTTTGGGAGTGTTTCTCATTCTGGAAGAGCCAGTAGGTAACATGAAATACTTGCAGTAGACGCCATTGATTGGATATTGCTGCTGTCTAGATGTCTCTGTATTAATGTACCATACTTTAGTTTTAATTTTTGTAAGATGAGTAATTGGAACTTTTTATTTTCAGTTGCTAAAGGTGGAACGTATCTATGTGCAGAAGAAGTGAATTTTCTACATGATGACTTTGGAAACTGTGGGAAAACTCGATGTGCTTTTTAGTGTGTATTTTAAAACCTACCTATTTCCCAAATGCATATATGTGTTTGTGTGTATGTGTTTTCTGCAATAAGTCACTTAATTCAAGTGAGAGATGAATTTAGTACATATGGATGAATTTATGTGTTGCACTTAATAATATGGAGTATGCTCTGAGTAGCTTGGTGTTATGTTCTGAGTAATGTTTTATTCTCATATTTTAATCGTTATTTACCTAAAAAATTGTGTCCCAAAGTGACATATGGGGAATTTTCTCTGCTTTATATTGCCAGTAACACCTTGTGTGCAAAGATAGTTTGTGACTGGACAAATACACATATAACGGAAACGAGAAATTTTGATGTTCAATATACTTACCTTGGTGGCCATATATGTATGTCAGCAGCTACAAGAAAAGATTCAAAAGTCACAGATCCAGATAATACCTATGTAACTGATGGCACTATATGTGATGACAATAAGGTAAATATAAATTGTAATTGATTCTACATATGAGGTGTATGTGAATGTCTGTGTGTGTGTATGTGTATGAAAGACACACAGAGAGATTAAGATTTTTTTATTTACAATTTTACAAACTAGTTCCTGTATCTTAAGATTCCAAGATCATAATTTCTGTTGGTCAATGGAATAATTGCTTTCTTATCCTTTTTATTATGAACTTTGCTATAGATATTTAAAATGGTTTTCTCACACATGAAGCTAGAATTAAGTCTGCAATAGTTTGTGTAAACAAAGGGCAAAAAAGAATCAAATAATACGCTAAAAGGGTAGAATGGAGCAATCTGAACACTAAGAACAACAGTAACAAGAACAAACAAATATTTAGTCTTGCAGTAATGATGAGAATTAATTTGGTTATAAGAAAAGTAAAACACTTATTTGCTTATTAGCTTAGTTCTTTCTCCAAAGCATAATGTATTTGTTAAAAATTTGGCCCTTTCATAAGACACAGTAATAAAATAGAGTCTAAGCTTTATTTAATTTTTCTTAAAATTTTAAAGAAACATTATAGATAAGTGTGATTTTGAATATTACTACTAAAACTAGTTGACTGAAGAAAAAAGTGCATAATTATCTTACATTGTTTTTTGTTAATCCTCACCCCAGGATATTTTTCCATCGATATTTAGAGAGTGGAAGCAGGGGGAGAGACAGAGAAACATGGAGGTGAGAGAGACACATCCATTGGTTGCCTCCCTACTTGCCCAGACCAGGGCCAGGGGTTGAGCCTGCAACCAAGGTAAATGCTCTTGATCAGAATTGAACTCAGGATGCTTCAATTGCAGGGCCAAAGCGCTATCCACTAACCCAAACTGCCTAGAGCGTTATCTTATATTTTGATTAAAATGATTTCTATTGAGAAACAGTATTTTAAGAAAGGAAAAATAAGCAGAAAAAGGCAATGAATAAACATTTTAGAATGACAGAAGACATTTTTACATAAAAATAGTAATCACAAAGGAACATACTGGTACTGAATACATTGTCCACTAAAGAGTGTCTAGTCTAAGAAAAAAAAACTTATAAGAGTTTATTTGAGGCAAACTGACAACAGTTGCTGGGAAGCAAAACCTAAAAGGATGGATAAAATGCTCTGGGGAATAGTAGTTTTATTGCTGATTTATGCATCAGAATCAAAGAGAGACCATAGGGGTGGTTACCTGGAATTCATTGGTAGCCTGGAGACAGCAAAGCTGGAAAATCTCTGAGATTGGATGAAAAGTAATACAAATAGACACACACTTGCTTTACCATGGTGGGTATAGGATGTTTGATAATGAACAGTTAGAGCGCATAGAGATGGTATGCGGGAGCAAGATAGCATTGAGTTGTTCTCTGGTCTCTAGCTCTGGTGCAATAGTTGTGCCATGAGGGTTCTGGAAAAGATTATGCTGACATTCCAAAGGTATGTTATTTTAGATGCAAAAGGACAATCTACAGGCTCAGTTAAGATAGGTTGACCTTTGTCAAGGAAGATACTAGCCTAGGACCTGAATACATACCAAGACTCCCTTTTAGTTAGACATTTTAAGTTTCAGACCTTCTTATGTGGTTACTTTATGTCTCTGAGTTTATAAGACCGACCATGTATGCCTTCCTTAAGCTTGTCAAGTTTAGTATGTGGCCCCCGTTTTGTCCACAACATTATAAAGTAATATGTATTCCCTTCAAAGGTAATTTAAAACCAAGTGAACAAATGTTTACTATAAATAAGTCAGAGTAAATATATTAACTAATTTAATCATTCTTTAACTAGAAAAAGGCAATAAAATGGTACACACACACACACACACACACACACACACACACGCTCGCATGCATCATATAACACCAAAAACATTAATTAACACTAAGTTGACATTGATGTTAGAAATACTCTTCAAAGAATCTAAAGTGGTCATCATTAACATGTTTCAATGAGCACTTGCAAACATGCTGGAAACTAATGAAATGATAGAAAGTTCCAGCAAGGATGTAAGAAGATATAAAGAAGAATCGCTTAGAAACCTTAGAATTGAAATATACAACAATCAATGTAGAGCGGGGCAAAAATAGGTTTACAGGTTATGGAAAATAATCCAATGATGCTATGTAATAAAAGCCTAATATGCTAAGTGTCCAGTTGTCACATCGGGCGTTCAACCAATCAAAGCATAATATGCTAATGATATGCCAAGGCCGCTCAACTGCTTGCTATGATGTGCACTGACCACCAGGAGGCAGACAGTCGACTGGTCGACCAGTCAGTATGACATGCACTGACCATCAGGGGGAAGATGCTCCAACTAATAGGTGAGCTTGCTACTGGAGTCCAGCTGATTGGGACTGAGCGAGACAGGCTGGACACGCCTAGATCCCTCCCGTGGTCCCTCCCTGGCTGGCCAACCTCCTGCATCCCTCCCTGGCCTCCCATCATTCACCGGTGGGGTCCCTTGGCATGGCCTGCAACCTCTGACTATCTGGGACCTCTCAGGGGATGTCAGAGAGCCAGTTTTGATCCCATCCTACAGGCCAGGCCAAGGGACCCCACAGGTGCACGAATATGTGCACTGGGCCTCTAGTTAATAAATAATAATACAAAAATGAACTCTGTGTTTCCTGTCCTCACAACTGTAAACATACTTGTGCCCCACCCTGTATATAAAAACTCAATGATGGTCTCAGCAGCAGAATAGTGGGGACAACAGAAAAATCAGTGAAACTGAAAAATACCCAAATTGAACAACAGAGTGAAAATAGGATGAAAAAATTAATAGAGCCTCAAGGACATGGGGAGTTATAGGAAAATATATAATACCCAAGACATTGGCATCCTAAAAAGTAGGAGAAATAACTTAAGGTTGGAAAAGTATTTGAGGAAATAATGCCTGGAACATTTACAATTTTGGCAAAAGGCATAAACCCAGAGATGAAATAAGTTGAAAGAGCATCATATAGGATCAGTCCAGTAAAATTCATGGTGGGATACAGCATAATCAAATTTTGGAAAGTTAAAGACAAAGAAAGAGAATCTAAAAAGTAGTGAGAGTGAAATTATATCTTATGTACAGGAAACACAGCTACAATAATGGAAATAAAACAATATAGGAACTAGACATACAAATGCTACAGAAGATTTCCATTAACTAGTCTTTTACCATCTTATCTAATTGACTCTCACGCTGTCGCAAATATTGCGGCAACCACAGCAATATGCGGGAAATATGCTAATTGACTGCTCCGCCTTCAAAGATGGCAGCGCCCACAGCCAATAAGGAGGGAATATGCTAATTGACTGCCACATCCTCAAAGATGGTGGCACACACAGCCACAAGATGGTCGGCAGGGGAGGGTAGTTGTGGGCGATCAGGCCAGCAGGGGAGGGTAGTTAAGAGTGACCGGGCCAGCAGGGTAGGGCAGTTGGAGGGGAAAAAGCCAGCAGGGGAGGGCAGTTAGGGGCGACCAGGCTGGCAAGGGAGTGATTGGGGGGTGATCAGGCTGGCAGGCAGAGGCAGTTAGGGACAATAAGGCAGGCAGGCAGGCAGGCAAGTTGTTGAAAGCCAGCAGTTCTGGATTGTGAGAGGGATGTCCAACTGCCAGTTTAAACAGACAATATCCCCATGGAAGGAAAAGAAGAAAAGAAGAAAGAAAAGAAAAAGGAAGTGAAAGAAAGGGAGGAAGGAAGGAAAAAAGGAAGGAAGGAAAGAAGGAAGGAAGGAAGGAAGGGAGGGAGGGAGGAAAAAAGAAGGGAAAGAAGGAAGGAAGGAAGGAAGGGAGGGAGGGAGGAAGGGAGGAAGGAAGAAAGGAAGGAAGACTTTGACTTTACCTTCTTCCTTCAGCAGGAGCTGTAAACTGGCAGTTGGACATCCCCCGAAGGGTCACAGATTGAAAAGGGTGCAGGCTGGGCTGAGGACAACCACCCCCCCCCTCCCCCACCAGTGCACAAATTTCGTGCACTGGGTCTTCAGTCCTATATAATAAAAGACTAATATGCAAATCGACCAAACAGCGGAATGACCGGTTGCTATGATGCACACTGACCACCAGGAGGCAGATGCTCAATGCAGGAGCTGCCCCCTGGTTGTCAATATGCTCCCGCAGGGGGAGCAACACTCAGCCAGAAGCTGGGCTCACAGCTGGCAAGCGCAGCAGTGGTGGTGAGAGCCTCTCCCACCTCTGAGGCAACGCTAAGGATGTCTGACTGACAGCTTAGGCCTGCTGCCCATGGAGTCATATGTTTTTCCATATGACTCTGGGGTTGCAGCAGCTCTAGAGCACTGTGAGAATGATCATCTAGGTTCTCTCCTTTGCTACTGCATTGGATGTGGTTGCCTTCTTCTTATCCATCAATGGACTTCATTTTATTTCAAAATCCCTGTATGTTCTTAAAGCCATCAGACATCCCCCAAGGGCTCCTGGACAGGGAGAGGGTGAAGGCTGGGCTAAGGGACCTCCCACCCCAAGTGCACATGTTCTGTGTATCAGGCCTCTAGTCTTACATAATAATGGAATTCAACTAATGTTCTGTGGGAATTTCACCAAGCATTTGAAAGTCCTCTGGTTTGTCCCAACAGCACTATATGGCTTTACAGATTTTTCATTTCTCTAGCAGTGGTTCTCTGCCTGGGAAAGTCTGATCATTAGCCCATGCCCAACAGGACAATATCCCCATGGAAGAAAAAGAAGAAAAGAAGAGAGAAAAGAAAAAGGAAAGGAAGTGAAAGAAAGGGAGGGAGGGAGGGAGGGAGGGAGGGAGGAAGACTTTGACTTTACCTGCTTTGTTCAGCAGGAGCTTTAAGCTGCCATGAGTTTTTACTTGCACACCGTTTTGATTATAGAAAACAAATTGGCAGCTTTGTCTGTGTGACTGGGTTTGTCTCATGACAGGCTTTATTTTGAAAGCTGGCTTTTAGTCCATGCAACTTACAATAGTTTAATTGGATAAAGCCTATTCCGTGGCAGATTACTTGAGAAGCCTGAATTCTGTAGTCACCATTAACTCAATTGCTTTAGAAAAAAAATACCCTTCTAAATTTTGTCCCTTGGGATAAAAAGGATTGTGCTGACTGCATTCTGTCATTGAGAGGAATAGGTGTGTAGTGAGGATTGAGAGCTAACTAGTTCTGTGGTTTTGTGGACAGACTTCCATTAATAATAGACATTTTAGCCACTCTTCCCAATCCCACCCTTTCAGCTCTCTCCCTGTTTTTCCATATGACTCTGGGGTTGCAGCTCCTCTAGAGCACTGTGACGATGGTCAGCTAGGTTCTCTCCTGTGCTATAGCGTTGGAGGTGGTTGCCTTCTCCTTCTTATCCATCAATGGCCTTCATTTTATTTCAAAATCCCTGTATGTTCTTAAATCTCTCATCTTCTAATTGTCTCTTTCTGATTCTCCTTAACTCTTATTTATTGGGGAAAAGGAGGCTATTGTGTGTCAAATCCTGCAATCATTCTGAAGGTATTTAATTAAAATTTTAAGCTATTTTTATTTGTTATCCTGAATTATTCAATTGATTTTAGAAAGGTTGGGGATTTAAGGTGTCTTTACCTCACTCTCATATATTGTGATCCTTTGTGAAAATTATCAATCATTTTATACATTAAATGATGTTTCTGTGTATCTTGATTGATCAATCAATACAAAAAGAGAGATTTTATTTCTTATTTATCGACATGAAGAAATGTATCTCTCCCTTTTTACAAGATAATAATTTTAAATAAATCATTCTTAAATTTAACACTGTAATTCTAAGTGAAAAATATACTGCATGGACTTAGACATTATTCCAGAATGCAAGTTTGCTTAATATGGGTTGTGATTCAGAGTATCTTTGAATTTTTATTGATGAGATATAGGAGTATGGTTTATCAAAATGATCGTAACCACATGGGTATTCTAGAGGAGATAAGAACATCTTGGCACATACATGCCTTTGAAATTTCAAAAAGATTATGTTTGTGGTATGTAAATGTTGCTAGTCAATTAATAAATAATATTAACTGTTTTTCTTATCCATATGAATACACAGGACTATAAGAAAATATGCTTACATAAACAGGCATTTCCCCTAGGAAATATGGTTTTAGTTATAGTAGAGATTTTTTTTAACTGTGCTATGACTATTTCTGGGATATTCTTTGTGTTTCTTTTTTAGAGAAGCAAGTCTTATATGCTAGTTTATATTCAAAACATCATCGCAGCCACTGACCAGAGTTTTCTTTTATGGTGTCTTTTGCTTTTTTTTTTTTCCTTACAAAAGAGCCAACTTACAAAATGATCTGTTAAGCCTGGGTCTTAACATTTTCTCGTTTATTTCCCCCTAAAAACAACCCAGGGAAGTATAACTAGTTTATTATTGCCTCAGTGACAATGTTTAAGGAGAACAGAATGAAAATACTAGTTTGTGGACAGGTAACGCTGGTTTGTCCAACATTTTATTATTCCTGCTGGCTTCATTAAAGCAATTTATGTTAATGAACAAGCTGATACTTTTTCCCCCCTTTAATGCCAATGGTATTAGGCGATAATTTATGTTTTAGACTATTCATCACATATTGGATATTCTATCTGATAACTTGATAAAAGCAAGGAGATAATTTGAGAAGTTGCCCCATATGTATTCAAATTAAATTAAATTAAATTTGGATAGAAAAATATTAACATAAAGTCTGCATGAAAATCAGGTCAAATCAATAAATAAAGTAAAACTTGTATTTAATGATCACTTACTATGTGTCAAACATTGCTTTTGTTTATTTATGTGTATCAAATTATTTCATCTTCATAACCTTTACGTATATTTTTTATTCACTTGGGTATAATTACTATTTCAAATTGCAAGATGGGTAAACTGAGGTATGAAGAGATAAATAACTTGCTTAAGGTCACATTGCTAATGTGAAAGATAAGGGATATTATTACTAAAGTTGGAAAAAATGTAAAAATTATAAGAATGCTGGTATTTAGCACTGATCACTAGAATCAGTGAGTAACATACTTATTGCATTGAATATTGGCCTAGCCAATAACTCATTGAATGGCCTTAAAATTGTAAAATTAATTCTTGTCAAATATGATAAGGATGAAAATATTACCTTCACAGGGTCAATATGAATATCCTATCTAATAAAGATGGAATATGGTAATTGACCCTCATGCTGTTGCAATAGATGGCTGCGCCCACAGCTAATGAGGGAATATGCTAATTGACTGCCCCACCCTCAAAGATGGCAGTGCCCACAGCCAATAAGGAGGGAATATACTAATTGACTGCCCTGCCCTCAACGATGGTGGTGTCCAAAGCCAATAAATAGGGAATATGCTAATTGACTGCCCTGCCCTCAAGGATGGTGCCACCCAAAGCCAATAAGGAGGGACTATGCTATTTGACTGCCAACCTTCAAAGGTGGTGGCACCCACAGCCACAAGATGGTGGCGCCCAGTCCCCTCGGCCCTGCTGCTCCATGCGCCTGCCTCCAGATTCCCCCCGTCCCTTCAGCTTTTCAGGGCTGGCCCGAGGTCCAGGCAAGCCTCAGATGGCAGCTGCCCAGCCGCCCAAGGCCACCCAAGGCTCTGGTAACCAGGGCCAGCTGAGGCTTGCGCTGCCATCAGTGGCAGCAGTAGAGGTGTGATGGGGCGATGCCTTCCCCTGATCCCTGGGTAGCCTCCCAGCCCTGAGGGCTCCTGGACTATGAGAATGGGCAGGCTGGGCTGAGGGACCCCCCTCCAGTGCATGAATTTTCATGCACCGGGCCTCTAGTATTTTATAAAAGTGCATAGAAAGTGCTAAGACAGATCCTACCACATTACAAGTGATCAGTACAAGTTGACTATTTTTGTGCTTATGCCAATTAGTATCAATAAACTAACAGCACTGCTCCCTCAAGGTAAAATAGTATCTAATTCTCAATATTTTATATTCTATCAAATACTAAGTTATTTTATTGAATTATTAGATGTCATAAAATCCAGGTTCACATGGTGTTTTTATAAAAAGTTTTTATTGTTGACATTATTGCAGGAGTCTCCTTCCTCCTATCTTTTATCCACCTCCAACCCTAATCCCCCAACCTTCCTCTTCCTGGATGTTAATTTTTTTTTTCATGTACCAATCCAATTTTCCCAGCAGCATTTATTGAAGAGACTCTCTTTACTCCATTGTATGCTCTTGCCTCCTTGGTCAAATATTAATCAACCATAAAGTTGTGGGTTGATTTCCTGGATCTCTGTTGTGTTGCATTGGTCTATATGTCTGTTCTTATGCCAATACCAGGCTATTTTGATTGCAATGGCCTTGTGGCATTGTTTGATAGCTCTATTGGGGTCCCTTCAAGTTTATATTTCATTTTCAAGATTCCTGTGGCTTTTTGGTGTCTTTTTTGGTTCCAGATAGAATTTTAAAATATTTTTTTTCTAGTTCTGTGATATATGTCATTGGTATTTTAATAAGAATTGCATTGAATCTATAGATTGGTTTGGGTAGTATGGGCATGTTAATGATGTTAATTCTTCCAATCTAAGAATATGTAATATTCTTCCACTTGTTTGTATCTTCCTTAATTTCATTCTTCAATGTCATATAGTTCCCTGAGTAGAGACCTTTTACCTCCTTCCTAGGTAAAATTCATTCCTAGGTTACCTTGTTATTTTTTGATGCAATAATAAATGTGGTTGTTTTCTTAGTTTCTCTTTTTGGCAGTTTATCATTGGGGTCTAAACATGCCAAGGATCTCGGTGTGTTGATTTTGTATCCTGCAGCTTTGCCAAGTTCATTTATTAGATCTAGTAGCTTTTTGGTGGAGTCTTTAGAGTTTCCTATATATTACAATGTCATGTCTTCTGCATACACCGACAGTTTTACTACCTTTTTTCCAATTTGGATGCCTTTATTTTTTCTTTTTGGCTGATCACTATGACTGGGACTTCCAGTACTATGTTGAGCAAATTGGATCCAGCAATACATAAAAAAAATCATATACCTGATGTAGTGTGATTTATTCTAGGAGTGCAAGGTTGATACAATATATATAAGATACATCACATAAACAAAATGAAAAATAAAAATCACATCATATTAATAGATGCAGCTATTTTATCTTAAATAGTACACATTTAAGATAAAAACTCTCAAGAGTGGGGATAGAGGGATCATATCTCAACGTATTAAAGACCATGTATGAAAAAGATACAACCGACATCATGGGCTAAAACTAAAAGCATTTCCCTTAAACCATGAAAAAGACAATGATGTCCACTTTCACCACGCTTATTTAACAAATTCATATGTTTTATAAAACTTTGGTGGGCCTATGCAGGTTTACAGTTGTGTGTATGCAAAACAAAGTAGACTACAGGAGTGTGTAAATAATGTAAATAATCATAACTTGCATGTATTTTTCCATTGTAAACCTACTTTTGCCTTCTTCTGTACATATACATTTTGTGCATTGTTTTGTACCAAGAACAATTGCTCATCTCTGCATTTTCTGATTTTCATTGTTGATGCTTGTTTTTAAAATTTTAGTTTTGTCTTGCTGGAAGTTGCTCTTTTGTTGCTAGTTACAAAAACCTTGCATCCTGTAATGCTTCAAAACGGTGCAATGGACATGGCGTAAGTAATGGCTACTCTATTTTTATGTATAGTTATTTTTTAAATTCATGTTAATAACATTTTAAAGATAACAATGAGATTCACAATTATTTGATGTGGAAATTTCTTATAAAAATTGCAGTCAAATAAGGAATCCATTTTTATTTTTTTTAAATTATATTTTATTGATTTTTTACAGAGAGGAAGGGAGAGGGATAGAGAGTTAGAAACATCAATGAGAGCGAAACATGGATCAGCTGCCTCCTGCACACCCCCTGCTGGGGACGTGCCTGCAACCAAGGTACATGCTCTTGACTGTAATTGAACTTGGGACCCTTCAGTCCACAGGCCAACACTCTATCCACTGAGCCAAACCTGTTAGGGCTCCATTTTCATTTTTATACATATGTACATGAATTATGTGTTTAATCAGATTTTTCTAGGTCTCTGTCTCCTGAGTTAGTAACCTTTGAACTCTGCACAAAATGCTATATAAAGCATCAGTCAGCATCAAAAGCTCTGCTTCCTAGGCAGCCATTGGTTCCCCACAGTTGACCCAGATTTGGTTTTGATTGGTCAGTTTTTATGCCAGTCAGCATCAAAAACTCCACTTCCTAGGCAGCCATTGGCTCCTCACACTTCACCCAGATTTGGTTGTGATTGGTCAGTTTCTATGCCAGTCAGCGCCTCTGGGCCTATAAACAGGACCTGATCAGAATGGCGGGGCTAATCAGCAGCCCTGGTTGAGGCCTGGAGAGAAATGGAGGCACAGCTGCTGGAGAGAAAGAGAGAGGCAAGTGCTGATCAACAGCTGCCACACATGCTATGGATCAGACCATGCTTCTCTCTTCAGGCCTCTCTCTGGGCCTGATTCGTAGCCCACTCAGCAGTCAGTGCTGGGTCACCATGCCTGCAGTTGCAGCAGTCAGTGCTGGGTCTCCACGGCGACCCAGTGCTGACTACAGGACTGACTTCTGGTTGGTAGAGCCTCTGGTCATGACAGACCCAGGGCTTTTATATATTAGGATATGTCAATCATGCACAGTATATTTTCATTACATGTAATACTTATCCTATATAATAAAAGCCTAATATGCTAAGTGTCCAGCTGTTAGTTTGACCATTTGACCATTTTTAAAAAATATATATTTTTATTGAATTTTTACAGAGAGGAAGGGAGAGAGATAGAGAGTTAGAAACATCGATGAGAGAGAAACATCGATCATCTGCCTCCTGCACATCTCCTACTGGGGATGTGCCCGCAACCCAGGTATATGCCCTTGACCAGAATCGAACCTGGGACCTTTCAGTCCACAAGCCGACGCTCTATCCACTGAGCCAAACCGGTTTTGGACATTTGACCATTTTTTATGACGCACACTGACCACCACAGGGCAGACACTCCAACAGGTAGGGTAGCTTGCTGCTTAGGTCAGACAGATTAGGACTGGGTGAGGCTGGTCGAACACACCCTGGAGACCTCCTGTGGTCCCTCCCTGGCCTCTAAAATATTTCTTCTAATTAATTTCCTTTCAATGTGCATGAACCCATGCACCGGGCCTCTAGTAGTCTAATATTTTTTGAGTGAGAGCAGGATATTTTGTGTATTCCAATCATTTATGCACTTTAATGGCTTCAATGTGTTGTTTGTATGTCTGTCCCACAATATATTTGAAGTCATTCACTATTAGACTTCGGTATATTGTTAATTTTAAGTTAACTAATAAACTAGAGGCTGGGTGCATGAAATTTGTGCATAGGAGGGGGGTGTCCCTCAGCCCGGCCTGCACCTTCTCCCATCTGGGACCCCTTGGGGCATGTCTGACTGCCAGTTTAGGCCTGATTCCTCCCACATTTCCTCTCATAATTCGTGACTGCTGGCTCCTAACTGCTCACCTGTCTGCCTGCCTGATTGCCCCTAACTTCTTCTACCAGCCAGCTGATCGCCCCATAACTGCCCCCCTGCCTAATCGCTCCCAACTGCCCTCCCCTGCCAGCCTGATCACCCCCAACTACCTTTTGCTGCTGGCTTGATCACCCCAAACTGTCCTCCCTGCTGGCCTGATTACCCCTAACTTCCCTTCCTTGCCCTCCCCTGCAGGCCTGGTTCCCCCCAAATGCCCTCCCTGCCAGCCATCTTGTGGTGACCATTTTGTGACAGCCATCTTGTGGCGGCCATCTTGTGACGCCATTGTGCAAGCGCGTTGTGCAACACCACCTAGGCTTTTATTATATAGTACATTGGTTCACTGGACATTATTGTACATTCATTTTTGCATGTTTATCTGATTTCTTAAGTTGTTATCTATAATATCTGATGGGTCAAATGTATGCACCATTAAACTTTTCAGTAATACATTGTCTTAAAGAAACAGTGTACCAGTTTTTGCTCCCACTTATCATGTATGAAAAGGTGCATTTCCTCTAATTCTGGCCAGTGCAGTTTCTCAGTTTTTCAGTCTCTTCTAACATGGTAAAGCCATTGTTAACTTGCATTTATTTGATAATTAATAATACAGTTTTAACTATGTATGTATACTCATATTTACCATTTGCATTTCTATTTTCTTATCCATGGTGAAATTATCTATTATGTTATAGAAGTTTTGTAAACCTTGGAAGGTTTTAAAGCATGCCTTTGGTTTTAAATTTGTGACTAGTGTCTTCTGCTGTATGGATCCTTCATATTTTATCCTGTAATAATTCATAAAAAAGTGACATTTTTATATGTCTTGATTCAAAATGTTCTCCCAAGAAACTTAAATGTCCTATTATTTACATTTAATTTCTGTTTCTTTCCTTCTTTATTTAATTTTAATTGAATATTTGCATGCCCCTACTTCTAGATTCCTTCATCTACTTCTGACCCTTCTTTCAATTCATGTACCAGCTCACATTTATAGATATTTTCTAGAAAAATACTTTCTATATTTGTGTATGTTTAAGCAAGTTCTTTCGTGAGTTTGTCCATAATGTTTTTTGGTAAATGTTTGCCTTTCTCACAGCTATTTTTTATATGACACAATTCATAATAAATTTAAACTCCCACAATTTTATAACATCTAGCCTCATAATTTCTATGTCTTTCTAGAATAAGCTATTTCAGTTGTATCAAAAATGTTACCTGTATTTTAAAATACAAGAGACAAATAATAGTAAATCTCTGTTTTATGAAAAGATAATGCACGGACATTTATTTTGTAGAATTTTATTTTAGAAATTACTTACACATTAAAATAAACACTACCTCTAATATACTAAATTATAATACTTTAACAATGTGTATTGAAGAATAATGACAAATGTTGCGTTTAATTTTTTATTGTACATATAGTATTCTTATTCTTCATTTGGTTTTGGTTTTAGGTTTGCAATAATAACTTCAATTGCCATTGTGATAGCGGATATTCTCCTCCAAATTGTGAGAAAACACTGTCATCACCAGGAGGAAGTATTGATGATGGGTATTGGAATTTTGACAATGGTTAGTATCTTGATCAGTGTGCTCCAACGGAACTTTCTGCACTTACAGTAATGTTCTGCATCTCACTCTAGCTATTTTGGCTCAATGGATTGAGCGTCAGCCTGCAGACTGAAGGGTCCTAGGTTAGATTCCGGTCAAGGGCACATGTCCAGGGTTGGGGGCTTGATACCCAGTAGGGGGCATGAAGGAGGCAGCTGATCAATGATTGTCTCTCAGCATTGATGTTTCTATCTTTCTCTCCCTCTCCTTCCTTTCTGAAATCAATAAAAATCATATCAAATAAAAGAGAAACATGCAAATTGACTGCACCTCCACTACGCCCAAGCCACGCCCACCAGCCAATCAGAGTGCCTATATGCAAATTAACCCAACCAACTCCCGGCAGCCACTGAGCTGGAACAAGCAGGAGGCTTTGTTGCCCCAGTGATGGAGGAAGCCAAGCTTCCCGCCTGCCCTGGCCGGCTCTGGCCTCCACTCAAGGCAACAAAGTTTCAATTATAGAAGATAAATAAATCCCAGATATCTGCTTCCAGCCAGCCTCCCCTGGGAGCTTGGGTGGCTGGGGGCCATGGCCAGCTTGCAAACAGCCATCTGCTCTTCACCCAGGATGGCCACACCCTCATGGGGTGAGGGTCCCCACTGGGGGGCTTGGCCAACCTGCAAACAGCCATCAGCCTCTAACCCAGACTGGCCAGGCACCCCAGCAGGACCTTCCACCCTGAAGGGGGCTTGGCCAGCCTGCAAACAGCCATCAGCCCCTCACCCAGGCTGGCCACACCCTCATGGGGTGAGGGTCCCCACTGGGGGGCTTGGCCAACCTGCAAACAGCCATCAGCCTCTAACCCAGACTGGCCAGGCACCCCAGCAGGACCTTCCACCCTGAAGGGGGCTTGGCCAGCCTGCAAACAGCCATCAGCCGCTCACCCAGGCTAGCCAGGCACCCCAGCAGGACCCCCTTCCCCGAAAGGGGTGTGGCCAGCCTGAAAACGGCCCTCAGCCCCTCACCCAGGCTGGCCAGGCACTCCAGCAGGAAGCCCTTCCTGATCCGGGGCACCCTTCAGGGCAAATCAGCTCACCCCCACCCATGCACCAGGCCTCTATCCTATATAATAAAAGGGTAATATGCAAATTGACCCTAACAGCAAAACAACTGGGAATGACTGGTCACTATGACACACACTGACCACCAGGGGGCAGATGCTCAATGCAGGAGCTGCCCCCTGGTGGTCAGTGTGCTCCCAAAGGGGGAGCTCTGCTCAGTCACAAGCCAGGCTGATGGCTGCCAGTACAGCAGTGGTGGTGGGAGCCTCTCCTGCCTCCTCCGCAGTGCTAAGGATGTCCTACTACAGCTTAGGCCTGCTCCCCCTTGCAAGTGGACATCCCCTGAGGACTCCCTGGCTGCCAGAGGGATGTCTGACTGCCAGTTTAGGCCCAATCCCCCGGGGAGCGGGCCAAAGCCAGCAGGTGGTCATCCCCCAAGGGGTCCCAGACTGCGAGAGGGCACAAGCTGGGCTGAGGGATTCCCCCCCCCCAAGTGCACAAATTTTTGTGCCCTAGGCCTCTAGTATATTATAAAAAGAAAAAGAAATGTTCTACATCTCCACCATTGATATGGCTGTTGAGTCCCTGGCATGTGGATAGTACAACTAAGGAGCTAAAATTTCCATTTTATTTTACTTTATTGAATTTAAATTTAAATAGCCATTTTGGCTACTCTATTACACAGTGCAGCTAACTCTAAATCATACTTTTAATCAAAATGTTGTATACTCTTATAATTCAAATCTAGAAGTGAACATTTCAATAGGCTTCTCCCAAAATTAACCATGGTTACTCAAACATTTCTATTTATACAGTAGAGTTTTCTAGATTAGTATTATTAAATTATAGAATAGGTGATAGTTTTAGTATATAGTTTATATCTCAAGAATTAGCTATTGTAATGTGCTAGTTCAAAACTAAGTTGCATTTTTAAAGTTAACTATACTAGAGAAAGTTAAAAATAATAAAATCTTTCATAACCATCCCATATGAATAGTAGGTAGTACAAAACATTTTTCCATGTATTTGGTGAATGTTCACAAACAAATGTAGTGTATTTGATTTTTCTAAACTTCACGATCTATAAATCTCAGAAGAGTTCATTTCCATTAATATTTTTCCACCATTGGCACTTTTGTTGTTATATTTTTTTATATATTGTAGTATATCACTGACAATACATTATTATTGCCCTTAGGTAACTGATAGGATAGTAGATATCAACAAGCAAAAGAATACACTTGGGTATTTACTGAAGCCATATGCCAAAATTAACTACAAATAGATCCGAAATTAAATGTGAGAGCTAAAATGATAAAATCCTTAGAAGAAAACAGGGGAAATATTAAAAACATTGGGTTTTGCAATACTTTTATGGGTATGGCACCAAAAATACAGAAAACAGAAGTAGAAAAATTTGAATACATAATAATTAAAAACTGTTTTCTAACAAAGAGCATTATCAGCAAAGTGAAAAAATTGCCCATGCTGTTAGAAAATGTCTGCAAATTATGTATCTGAAGAAAACTTAATATCCATAATATGTAAAGAACTCATACAACTCAATAAGAAAATAGCCCAATTAACAAATGAGTAAAGGACTTGAATAAACATTTCTCCAAAGAAGTTACCCACATGGTCAATAAGTACATGAAAAGATGCTCAACACCACTCACGGTTAGGGAATTGTGGTCAAATGTACAAGATATTAATTAACAATTAGTAGGATGGCTGCTACCAAAAAATTTGAGAAAATATCAAGTGTTGATGAGCATTTGCAGAAATTGGAGCCCCTATGCACTGTTGGTGGAATGTAAAATGATGCAGCCTCTGTGGAAAATAGTATAGTGGTTCCTTAAAAGACTATACATAGAAGTACCATATTATTCTGCAATTCCATAGTGAGGCATACTGTATGGCACAATGCATAGAAAGCATGGTCTCAAACAGATATTTGTACAGTCATGTTCATAACAGTATTATTCACAATAGACAATTGGTAAAAATTCCAAAATGACCAATGACAGATAAATGTGGAAACAGAATGTGGTATGTTTATACAATGGAATATTAACTAGCTTATAAAGAATTAAAATTCTGGCACAGGTTACAACATGAATGAAATTTGAAGCCTTATGTTAATTTAACAAGCCAGTCACATTCTGGATATGGTACTGAATGATTCTGCATTTATGAGGCACTTAGAGTGATCAAATTCATAGAAAGTAAAATGGTAGTTTTCAGGGCCATGGGGAGGGAAAAATGACAAGTTAAAGGGTAAAAGAGTTTCAGTTTGAGAGAATAAAAAGACTGGAGTTTTGTGTTGGTGATGGATTTACAACAACCACCCCCAGCTGCGCCTTCTCCCTGGTAGCCATAGTGATCCGGGAGCAGGAAAGCAAGCCTGGCCTGCTGGCAGCCCCCAGCTGGGCCTTCTCCCCGGTCGCCATGGCGATCCAGGAGCAGGAAAGCCCGGCTTGCAAGCAGCACACCCATCCTGGCCATAGCTCAAGGGAGAGTACAACATGCAGTGGAGGCCAGGACCTGAGAGATCAACACAGAGGGGCTCCTGCTCCAAGCCTCCATGGTGTGGCTGGGGGCAGGCCCCCAGCAGACACACACACACACACACACACACACACACACACACGCGCACACACACACACACACAGTGCCTGCTCTGAGCCTCCAATGTGGCTGGGGGCAGACCCCCAGTGGGGACACACACACACACACACACACACACACACACACACACGGGACGCCTGCTCCGAGCCTCTGCTGCCAGACTGTGGCCATCAGTAGGACATCCACTGAGGGCTCCTGGACTGTGAGAGGGGCAGGCTGGGCTGAGGAAACCCCCACCCCCCAGTGCACGAATGTTGTGCACTGGGCCTCTAGTAATATAATATTTAGAAATAATGTTATTCAAAGAAGTATAAGTTATACACTGAAAGCATACATTTATATTATTAAAAGATCTAGATAAATGTAAAGACATCTAATGTTTATATATTGGAAGTCTCAGTATTGTTAATACAGAATTATTCCACAAATTGACATAAATATTCAACACAATCCTTAATAAACTCAAGTTTTCTTTTTGGCAGAAATTGACAAGCTGATACTAAAAGTCATGCAGAAATTCAAAACTAGGTTTTCAATTAAAATTTGAAAGTGAAAACATACTTCTTTTAATATATTTTTAATTTAATTCAGAGAGGAAAGGAGAGGGAGAGAGAGATAGAAACATCAATGATGAGAGAGAATCATTGATTGTCTGCTTCCTGTATGCCCCACACTACGGATTGAGCCCACAACCTGGGCATGTGCCCTGACTGAATCGAACCGTGACCTCCTGGTTCATAGGTCAATGCTCAACTACTGAGGCATGTCAGTCTGGCGAAAACATATTTCTTAATTTCAAAACTTATTACAAAGATAAAATAATCAGCAGTACAGTACTGTCATAAGAATAAGGATGACATATAGTTCAATGGAATAGAATACAAAGTCCAGAAATAAAGACTCATTAATTACACTCATTACTTTTTGACAAAATGTCAAGGCAATTAAATGGGGATAGAATGATCTTTTTAAAAATGGTGTTGGGAAAAGTAGACATCAAACATGCAAATAAAGTAGTTAGATTGCTATATTGCAACATCACAAAAATTAACTTAAAATGGATCAGATGTCTCATTGGAGGTGCTAAATTTATAAAACACCTAGAGAACATACAATAACAATTTTGTGTCTGTGGCATAGACTATGCTATAGAAGACACCAAAGCACAAGCAAAGGAAGAAACAAGAGAATGATTGAACTTTATCAAAATTAATAACTTTTGTGCTGCAAATGATACAACCCAGAAAGTGAAAGACAAACTACAGAATGAGTGAAAATATTTGCAAATCTTGTATCTGATATGCAACTTGTGTATCCGGAATATATAAAGAACTCTTAAAGTCCATACTAGAAAAACAACCCAATTAAAAATAAGAAGAAATTTAAATAAACATATATCCATAGAAGATTAAAAAAATAGCTCATAAACCCATGAAAATGTGCTAAACATTTTAGGAAAATGTAAAATAAATCCATATGAAATACTGGTTCACACTCCTTTGGTTGATTATAATGTAAAATAACAGGCAACATGTTATTAGTGGGGTGTAGAGAAACTGGGATCATCTTAGTGCTCTTTTTTCCAGCAGTGCTCAAGCGCTGGTATCTTATTTTCAATCTCAAGCCAGTAAGAGCTGCCTTTGATTAGCTTCAGATTAGACCTCCACTAAGGACAGCTGGGAGGCTATCACAACACTTCCGGGTCCCTAATCTACAGAGCAACTGTGCTGCACCCTGCAGTTCTAGCCATTTCTGTGCTGTGAACTCTGTGTTTTGGCTCCTTAACTCAGTGAAGTGCTGCACTTTGCCTAGGACTCCAATTCTCTGCTGATGTCAGCAAATTCTCCATAAGTAGAGTAGAATTTTCATAAAATCAACATCATATTTTCCTTCCTTCTGACATTATAGTTTTGCATATTCTGTTGATTTCCAGAAATCACTTTCCTCATGTAGATTGTCTTGTTTTATATTTTTATTATAAGAGGGCTAGTTCAGCACCATTCAATGGCAATATTTCATCAGAGCTGAAGTGGAAGCCCTACCTTCCTTAGGGCAATGGGTATCTCTCAATCCAATAAGTAGGTGCAATTTCTTTAATTAGCCTTTAGCACATGAAAAGAAAGATCCACTTTGAATATGATATTGTGAGTGAAGATGGACTAATGAAGAATTAACCTTTTTTTCTGATGGAGGAAGCAGGAAAAGGAGAGTTTAAAAACTATTGAGTTCTCCCATAATGTAAGACTGTGGCATTTTTGCATGATTTCAATATTTTACATGTATTTTCCAATTTATTTCCTAATAACATGGAAACATTGTGAATCACTTTATTGCTATTAAGTCACTTTTTATCAACATGTAATTGGATTGTGTTTCTAAGTTATTGAACTTTTCTCTTTTGCTAGGGTGTGGCATTACTTTTATTTACATTTAATATTATCGCAGTTACATTTAATTATCACAGAATGTCAGTAGTAATACTGATTACTTAATTTTCTGTATTTTAGTTGTCTGGATTATTTTTTTTTTGTTGTTTAATTGAACTGCGTTTCCAAGGATTTAAATTTTTTTCTGTAATGTATTATATCATCTAAAGCCATGGTCGGCAAACTGCGGCTCGCGAGCCACATGCGGCTTTTTGGCCCCTTGAGTGTGGCTGTTTCACAAAATACCGACTTCTGCACATGGGCCACGAAGTTTCAATCGCACTGTACATGCACGCCCGCAGGTGGTATTTTGTGGAAGAGCCACACTCAAGGGGCCAAAGACCCGCGTGTGGCTCACCAGCTGCAGTTTGCTGACCACTGATCTAGAGGAATATCTATTTTTTTACTTAATATAATCAAAATTAGAACAATATAATTTTATACAGATACTATGGAACTTTAATCTAGGTTACTATTATTAATTCAGTTACAACATTCAGTTACATCAATAATTTTTTTTTATTTTTTATTTTATTTTTATTT
>NW_005353460.1:2956319-2962464 GCF_000412655.1 Myotis brandtii
CCCTGTGTCTTGCATCCATTGGTTATGCTTATATGCATGCATACAAATCCTTCAGTTGGTCTCTTCCTCCCACTAATCCTCTCCAGCCTTTCGGCTATAGTTTGATAGTCTGTTTGATGCTTCTCTGCCCCGTATCTATTTTTGTTCATCAGTTTATAATGCTCTTTATAATCCATAAATGAGTGAGATCATGTGGTATTTTTCTTTCACTAACTGGGTTATTTCACTTAGCATAATGCTCTCCAGTTCCATCCATGCTGTTGCAAATGATAAGAATTCCTTCTTTTTTACAGCAGCATAGTATTCCATTGTGTAGTTGTACTACAGTTTTCTAATCCATTCATCTGCTCATGGGCATTTAGGCTGTATCCAAATCTTAGCTATTGTAAATTGTGCTACTATGAACATAGAGGTGCATATATCCTTTCTGATTGGTGTTTCTGTTTTCTTGGGCTATATTCCCAGAAGTGGTATTACTGGGTCAAATGGCAGTTCCATTTTTTAATTTTTTGAGGAAACTCCATACTGTTTTCCACAGTGGCTGCACCAGTCTGCATTCCCACCAGCAGTGCACAAAGGTTCCTTTTTCTCCACATCCTCTCCAACACTTGTTGTTTGTTGATTTGTTGATGATAACCATTCTGACAGGTGTAAGATGGTACCTCATTGTTGTTTTGATTTGCATCTCTCGGATGATTAGTGACTTTGAGCATTGATTTCATGTCTCTTGGTGCTCTGAATATCCTCTTTCAAAAAGTGTCTATTTAGGTCCTTTGCCCATTTTTGGATTGGATTGTTGTCTTCCTTTTGTTAAGTTGTATGAGTTCCCTGTAAATGTTGAAGATTAAACCCTTATCAGAGATAACATTGGCAAATATGTTCTTCCATGCAGTGGGCTTTCTTGTTGTTTTGTTGATGGTTTCTTTTGCTGTGCAGAAGCTTTTTATTTTAATGTAGTCCCATTTGTTTACTTTCTCTTTAGTTTTCATTGCCCTAGGAGCTATATCTGCAAAGATATTGCTACTACAAATGTCTGCTATTTTGCTGCCTATGGCTTATTCTAAGATTTTTTATGGTTTCCCATATTACGTTTAAGTCCTTTATCCATTCCGAGTTTATTTTTGTATATGGTGTAAGTTGGTGGTCTAGTTTAATTTTTTTGCAAGTATCTGTCCAGTTTTCCCAACACCATTTATTGAAGAGACTGTCTTGTCTCCATTGTATGCTCTTGCCCCCTTTGTCAAATTCCAGATGAATTTTTGGAGAGTTCGTTCTAGATCTTTGAAGTAGGCCATTGGTATTTTAATGGGAAGTGCGTTGAATTTATAGATTGCTTTGGGTAGTATGGACATTTTAATGATGTTGATTCTACCAATCCAAGAACATGGTATGTTCTTCCACTTCTTTATGTCTTCCTCTATCTCTTTTTTTAACGTCCTGTAGTTTTCTGAGTAGAGGTCTTTTACCTCTTTAGTTCAGTTTATTCCTATGTATCTTAATTTTTTTGGTGCGATGGTAAATGGGATTGTTTTTATAATCTCTCTTTCTGAAAGTTCACTATTGGTGTATAGAAATGCCTCAGATTTCTTGGCATTAATTTTGTATCCTGCTACTTTGCCAAATTCATGTATTAAGTCTAGTAGTTTTTTGATGGAGTCTCTAGGGTTTTGTATGTATAATATCATGTCGTCTGCAAATAAGGACAGTTTTACTTCCTCTTTTCCAATTTGGATGCCTTTTATTTCTTCTTCTTGTCTAATTGCAATGGCTAATACTTCCAGGACTATGTTGAAGAGGAGTGGTGAGAGTGGGCATCCCTGTCTTGTTCCTGTTCTTAGGGGAAATGGTGTTAGTTTTTGTCCATTGAGTATGATGTTGGCTGTGGGCCTGTCATATATGGCTTTTATTATGTTGAGGTATGATCCTTCTATTCCCACCTTGCTGAGAGTTTTTATCAAAAATGGGTGTTGGATTTTGTCAAATGCTTTTTCTGCATTAATTGATATGATTATATGGTTTTTATCTCTCAGTTTGTTTATGTGGTGTATCACATTTATCGATTTGCGGATATTGTACCATCCTTGCATCCCTAGAATAAATCCCACTTGGTCGTGGTGTATGATCTTTCTAATGTACTGCTGGATTAGATTTGCTAGAATTTTGTTGAGGATTTTGGTGTCTATGTTCATGAGGGATATTGGCCTGTAAATTCTCTTTCTTTGTATTGTCTTTATCTGGTTTTGGAATTGGGGTAATGCTGCCTTCGTAGAAAGAGCTTGGAAGTGTGCATTCTTCTTGAATTTTTTGGAATAGTCTGAGGAAGATAGGTTTTAAAGTTTAATAAATATCCCCTGTGAGTGAAGTCGTCTGGTCCAGGGATTTTTTTTGTTGGACGGTTTTTGATTACTGCTTCAATTTCCTCCATAGTTATTGGCCTATTCAGTTTTTTTGATTCCTCCTGGTTGAGTTTTTGGAAGTTCGTATTTTTCTAGGAATATGTCCATTTCTTCTAGGTTGTTCTGTTTGTTGGAGTAGAGTTGCTCATAGTATTTTTTTTTTACGATTCTTCATATTTCTGTGGGGTCTGTTGTTAGGTCACCTCTTTTGTTTCTGATTTTGTTTATTTGGGTTCTCTCTTTGCTTCTTGGTGAGCCTGGATATAGGTTCATCAATCTTGTTTATCCTTTCAAAGAACCAGCCCTTGGTTTCATTGATCTTTTGTATTTTTTGTTTGTTTGTTTTTTGGTCTCTGTGTCATTTATTTCCCTTCTGATCTTTATTATTTCCTTCCTTCTGCTCACACTGGGCTTTTCTTGCTACTGTCTTTCTAGTTCTTCCAGCTGCAGAGTTAGATGGTTTATTACCATTTTTCTTGTTTTTTGAGGTAGGCCTGTAATGCTATGAACTTCCCTCTCATAATTGCTTTCACTGTGTCCCAAAGATTTTGGATTGTTGTGTTTTCATTGTTGTTTGTTTCCAGGATGTTTTTTATTTCTTTTTTTATCTCTGGTAATCCACTCATTGTTTAATAGTATGTTATTCAGCCTCCAATTTGAATTTTTATGATTGTTTTTACTGTAGTTGATTTCTAATTTTATGCCATTGTGATCTGAGAGGATGCTTTATATGATTTCAATACTCTTGAATTTGGAGAGACTTTGCCTGTGTCCCAATAAGTGGTCTGCCTTTGAAAATGTCCTATGTGCACTTGAGAAGAATGTATATTCTGTAGTTTTGGGGTAGAATGTTCTAAAGATGTTGATTAAGTCCATCTGATCTAGTGAGTCATTTAGGATTAATCTTTCTTTGCTAATTTTTTGTCTAAAGGATTTATCCAGTGATGTTAATGGGGTATTAAGGTCTCCTACTATGATTATGTTGCTGTCAATCTCTCCCCTGATAGCTTCCAGAATTTTTTTATGTATTTGGGTGCTCCTGCATTGGGTGCATAAATGTTTACCAGATTTATATCCTCTTGCTGTATCAGTCCCTTTAGAATTATTAAGTGGCCTTTCTTATCTATTATTATGGTCTTCATGTTGAGGTCTATTTTGTCAGATATAAGTATTGCTACCCCAGCTTTTTTTTCATTTCCATTTGCCTGATAGATATTTTTCCATCCCTTCACTTTCAGTCTGTGTGAATCCCTTGTTCTAAGGTGGGTCTCTTGTAGACAGCAAATGTATGGGTCATGTTTTTTTATCCATTCAGCCACTCGATGTCTTTTGATTGGACCATTTAGTCCATTTACGTTTAAAGTTATTATTGAAAGGTACTTGTTTGTAGCCATTTCTTTTTTTGTGTGGCTGTTTTCTTTCTGGGCTTTTTATTTCTTCTTTTTACACCAGTCCCTTTAGCATTTCTTGCATTGCTGGCTTGGTGGTGATGAACTCCCTTAGCCTTTTTTTGTCTGTGAAGCTTCTTATTTCCCCTTCAATTTTGAATGATAGCCTTGCTGGATAGAGTATTCTTGGATTCAGTCCTTTGCTTTGCATCACTTTGTAAATTTCTGTCCATTCTTTCCTGGCCTGATGTGTTTCTGTTGAGAAATCGTTTGATAATCTGATGGGGGATCCTTTGTAGGTAACTCTCTGTTTCTCTCTTGCAGCCTTTAAGATTCTTTGTAGTAACTCTGTCTCTCTCTTGCAGCCTTTAAGATTCTCTCTTTGTCGTTAACATTTGCCATTGTAATTATGATGTGTCTTGGTGTGGGTCTCTTGGGATTCATATTGCTTGGGACTCTCTGTTTTTGTGTAACATTTTTTCTTCCCCATATCAGGGAAGTTTTCTGTCATTATTTCTTCAAGTAGGTTTTCTAATCCTTGCTGTTCTTCCAGTCCTTCTGGCAGCCCTATTATCTGTATGTTACTTTGTTTTGTGTTGTCCCAAAGCTCCCCTAGGCTCTTCTCCTGCTTTTTAATTTTTTTCTCCAGTTGCTGTTCAGATTGGGCTTGTTTCTCTACCTTATCTTCTAACTCACTAATTCGATCCTCTGCTTCTTCTAGTCTACTGTTGAAACCTTCCATGCTGTTTTTGATTGTAGCTATATCACTTTTGATTTCTTCCTGATTTTTGCATAGGTTGTTGATTTTCTCATCCATCCTGTGTATGAACTGTATGACCATTACTCTGAATTCCTTTTCCTGTCATGTTGCATTTCTCCATTTCACTTATTTCCTTTCTTGGCTATTCTCTTTTTCTTTCCTCTGTGGATTGTTTCATAGTCTCCCCATTCTAACTATCATCAGAAGGTTCAAATGCCGAGTTTCTGGGGCCTGGGCTGTGTGCAGTGAGAGCTTCACGCCACCCGAGTGTCGCTGAAAAGCTCCAACACCAAGACATGTGGCTGCCGTGGGTTGATGGAAGACATGCTTGCCCAGGGTCAGAGTCACCAGTGCTCAGTGTAGCCTCATGTGCACACCTAGTATCAGGAATCCTGCCTGCGCCGCTCTGAAAAAGAGACCCCGCTGGTGTGTGCTGAAAATCAGAGTCCCCTAGAGCATGCCAGGAGTCAGAGTCCCTCTGTGCCCATGCTGAGAATTGAGTATTGAAGTCTTGCTTGGTGCAGCCTCACGCTGAGAATCAGGGTCGCTGTGTGCACATGCACAGAGAATTGGAGTCACTGGCTCTTAGTGTGCATGCACTGGGAATCAGGGATCCCAAGTGCATGTGAGGAGAAACAGAGTCACGTCACTGGTGCTCAGTGCTGCCTCTCATGCAGAGAATCAGGGTCCCTGGTCTGCTTGGGGGACCAGGTTGCACAGCCTCCCTGTGTCGGCAGAAGGTCCACTCCTGCACTGCAGAAAATAGACTTCCATGTGCGCTTGCCCAGAACCAAGGTCAGGTGGCACTGCTGCCTTGTGTGGGAGTGGGGTCTGGTCACGAGAGTGCACTCTGCTGAAAACAGATTCTCAGTGTTTGTGCACACAGGCTCAAATTCAGGCAGTGGAGCCAGAGCCGCCCTGTGTGGGCAGGAGGCCTGCTTGCGCCGGGGCAGGTCCAGCAGTTCCTATGGCGCTGCAGTGATCCTGCAGGGAGGGGGATGGGCTCTGTGACTCACAGAAATCTGTGGCTGGCATGTCTGGATTCTTGGTGTCTGTGGTTCTGCAGCTGTGGTCACAGGTCTTTGTCCCCAGTGGCTGTAGGGTCCCAGTTTGCGTCTGAGGCCAGATGGGGTGGTGGTGAGGCTAGGACCCTAGTCTCAAGCAGTTCTGTTTTTCAAGATGGCGTGGTCTCTGTGCCCACTCTGGCTGTCCCCGGAGTGTCCGCAGTGGCAGTGGGGTTTTGCTATCTAAGACTGCCTCGTTTGGCAGCCTCTAGGAAGACCTGCAGGATCTAATTGTCCCTAGCTCACACACACACACATACACCACATACATCCACACACTCCTCTATTGCTCCCTCACTCTCTCACACACTCTCCCTCCCTACGTTCTTGACGGTCACCATCTTTTTTCTCCCCATCAATAATTTTTCACTAAGTCACTTTTTTAAAACAGTTCTTTTGTTTGCTCTGTATTTAAAATGGAAGTATGTATTAGGTAGTAATATCAATTTAATGTGTCCTAAGTAGCATTTAACAGATGGGAATATGATAAAAACATTAGGATATAAAGAATAAATAAAGAGTATATATAAAATTATT
>NW_005353460.1:2963081-2968141 GCF_000412655.1 Myotis brandtii
GTTTCTTGGGATATATTCCTAGAAGTGGGATCACTGGGTCAAATGGGAGTTCCATTTTTAGTTTTTTGAGGAAACTCCATACTGTTCTCCACAGTGGCTGCACTGGTCTGCATTCCTACCAGCAGTGCAAGAGGGTTCCTTTTTCTCTGCATCCTTGCCAGCACTTGTCATTTGTTGATTTGTTGATGATAGCCATTCTGAAAGGTGTGAATGGTACCGCATTGTCATTTTAATTTGCATCTCTTGGATGATTAGTGACTTTGAGCATGTTTTCATATGTCTCTTGACCTTCTTTATGTCCTCTTTCAAAAAGTATCTGTTTAGGTCTGATGCCCATTTTTTGATTGGGTTGTTTATCTTCTTTTAAATGGTATTGATATCTATTGAATGACATAAATATATAATGCACTTTGTGGCATAGTCACAGAATATTGAAAAAACACTTAACACTTTTAAATTTAAGTTTATAATTGGAATCGCAAGTTTTTATAAATCAAAATTCTATTTTGCTTTAAATATCATTTTTGAAAATGTTAAGAGGTACTCTCATGTTTTCAGGGAAAATTGTAAACTGGCCAATAAAAAAACGACATGCTGCTCCTAAAATAAAAGTCCTCTTGATCAGTTTCTTCGTTTTTCTACTTTCCCTTATTTTAATTGCCATCATTGTTCTTAAGTGGAATAAAATGAAATTTTGGAAAAGAGAAGAAGCACTAAGTGAAGGGTAAGTAAAATTATTATTTCTTATATTTATATTGAAATCCATTTCGGAAAGAATTCAAATGTAACCAAGAATATTACAAGTAGGAATTCTTGGATGGATTGGATTGATGTGTAGAAATACTGAGTCTTAGTATATAAGTTTGTTTTTTTTTCAGATTGTAGGTAGGTAGGTATTCTTCATGTGCATAGAGGCCCAGAAAAATCTGAAGCTACTCAGTAAATCCTCAATGCCTTTCAAATAGGAAGCCATTTAGGTAAAATTGCTTTAGGAGGTTTTGTTTTTTTCTCAAGAAACCCCACATTCAGATTAATAGAGATAGGTAAGCCCGTTTTGTGAATAGAATATGTAGAAGGTAAGAAAAACATAAGATAGCAAAGAATAAGGGAGAGAACACAGGATACCACCCATTTTACACATAATTAATATTGCTCATGTGTTTCGAAAGTTAGAATGAAGGTACTTGTACAACTTTATTCTGTAACAATAACACCAATACAAGCCACAATTTTCTTGGGAAATATTCAGAAAAATTAGAATGCAGAATGAAAGATAAACAAGTGTGTCTCTTTATTCCATGCTAAAGCACAATGATTCTCATTCTTTCTTGTTTTAAAATATGTTTTTTTTTATTCCAGAGAAAGAGGAGAGTAGAAGGGGGTGAGGGAGAGAGAGAGAGAGAGAGAGGAGAGAGAAACAGAGATGTGTGAGAGAGAAACATCTATTAATTGCCTCCCACACACACCCTGACCTGGGAGGACACCAAAACCTTGGAAAGTGCCCTGACCAGGAATTGAGCAGGTGACCTTTTGGTGTACTAATGATGCTCAACCAACTGAGGAACACTGGCTGTTCTCTTTCCTAATTTTGCAGAAATAAATAAAATAATTATAGAAAAAATGTATCAACACATCTGTCTCCCAAGTTAGTTATTTTTATTTATAAACAACGTAGCAGCAACTAATTAAATTCAGTGTATTATTCTGCCTGATTTATATATACATTACATAATAAAAAAAACTATTATAAATGGACTTGAATGGATATCTGGCATAAGTCTTCTTGTGCTCTTAAGGCACCTTGGACAAATCTGAATAATTGCTGGGAGTAAACATGACTTAAAAGAGATGTTATAATGGGGAAATATTGATCATAACTAAAACTGGTCTTGGCAGTCTAAGTTTTAGAGCAAAATCAAGGAGCTTCAGGGTTGCAAGGATAAGTAGTTAGGTTAACATTAGAAAGACCAAATATTAAAAATAGGATCACTGACTGGAATAGAGGAAGCAAAGTGTATCTTGGCTTGAATTGTTTGAGTAATTAGTACAAATATAACTTCGTTACTTTTCTTGATGTTGCTTAAGATTGAAATGTTTCCAAACCTAAAACTAATATTATTTATTTTATACAGGTCTATGTCAGAAAACAGCAGTAGTAACAGCTACATGACATACACAGAATTAAAGGTGAAATGAAGGAATCAAATTATTGACATAATATCATTTCTGAGATATTTTTTAATCTTTAACAATATCTAAGTATGAAACATATTTTTTCCATGTTTCACCACCATCATTCCTATTTGCCAGTATCTTAAACTAATTCAAATTTTGTTTTATCATCTTCAGAAGTAGTTAATGTTAACCAGTATTAGTCAGTGATTTGTCAACCATTTTTTTTAAAAAAAGAATGACTTTGAAGAGATTTAAATATATTCTTAAAATAGTTACAAATTGTCATGTATCCTGCTCACTCACTTAATGTATTAATTGGTAAACTTATATGGGTTGTTTTCAAATATTTACATTTCTTCCTCACTAAAATTCCATGGTTATGGTTATTCTTGTTTCATAAATGAGAAAACAGACAAAAGAATTTAAATAATTCCCCATGTGTATAGAATTTTAGTAAGTATTGGAGCTGGAGTTCAAGACAATCAGACTCAAGGGTTTAAACTAAAAACTCCACAATTTTGATACATATAGCCTATTATATAAATAGGGGTGGGTAATGGAATGTACTTTTAGTAAGGGCATATTAGATGTCAAGGAAAATGCTACATGTACTCTTCAAGGCAGAAAGACAATTACATACTCCAAGATGGAATAAAGTAGGCATCTGTATATATTTTTTTCAAATTTTAACTCATATGCATAAAGAAATCATGATATGAGATCTACCATTTGGAGTAAATGCAAAAATGCAAACATTCAACCAAGAATGAGAACAGTGCTCATCTAATAAATTACATGCCATTCCTGTATACTAGACTTTGAGAGTTAAGTCAATGTATCTGTTTCCTCATCTGCTACCAGAGAACACATTTATAACTCCTACACAGAATGTAAATTAGTCTTATTTCGGACTAGACCAATCTCTACTTCTTCTTTGATTACTCAGTTAAAATCTAAATCTCAGATGAGAATTTTGGCACTTAGCTCACTATCTCCCTCTCAAATCCTCCAATCACAGTCTCATCCTCATGCTGGATAAGCTTCTCCAGAACTAATTACCACCACCCAACTTCACTTATTTTCTTCTAGAGCTTTACACTGATCTTGTGATTTCTCTGATTTCTTCCAACTCTTAAATTATAAATTCACTATATTGCTTTAGGTGATATTTTTTCCTGTTTTTCACAGCCTTCTCCTGCTAGAAATTCTTGATTTGGTTACATTAAGATTTTGCCTCAAAATTTTCAAAAAATGGGTTAGACAGTCCATAAACAAACACATTTCATAAATTGATTATATAGTGTATTGGAAAGATGGGAAAGATTAGGGCAGGAGGGGTAATTAGAAGAGTTGATGTTGATGAAGGAATTTGATAGGAAGTTTCTAAAATATGGTTGACTTGGGAAGCTCTATTGAGCAAGTGATATGTAAGCAAATAATCGAAGGAGGTGAAAATATTTACCCAGTTTAGATGTTTGAAAGAAGTCTCATGGACTCACAGGGTCATCTCACATGAGGCTTTTTTTTAAATACAAAAGATACAGCACAGCAAGAGAGAGTGCAGGCAGTAATGGAGGTAAGAGAGACACATCAGGTACAAGGTCTCAAGGTTCCTTTTTTTAAAAAAAAAATTTTAAATAGATGATCATCAACCTCACTGCCCTTATCTTGGCAAAACGTGAAAGCAGACATCCAGCCTTTCCCAGAGTTAAAAACAGAGCTTCACCTTTGCTGCAATAAATCAATGCTGTCAGATGGCAGAGCTATACTTGCATATAACTGGGAAGGAGCTTTGCAAACACAGGAAAGAGCCAATGAAGAAAAAGTCAGGAATGTTTGTTAAATAACGGTGATGTCAGGTTATCTGGAGCAGAGTTTAAAGTAACAAGGACAGAGAGTAAAAGTGGAGACAGCAGTTAATCTAGAATTTCTGCAATAACCCAAGAGAAAACAGCATGGTACCTCAGACCAGCAACAGTAAAAATGGTTTTAGGAACCAATTTTTAAGATGAACTAACAGAATGAGTTGAGAGCTTGGATATAGAGTAAGAAAAAGTACATAGATAATGTTTACTGATATAAAGCAGGAAGATAGGAAGGCTAAAATGTAAACCCAGACCTGTTTCTAAATTTGTGCTCTTAATACATTTTAAATGTTATTTTAAAATTTATGAACATTGAGAGATAAAATCTACATAGGTAATCATGTGCCAATAGGTAACCAATTGTCTGGTGTGCACTGGTTAGGTTTTACATTTTCTCATATATGATTGGGAACATGTGAAAGAATTTTTGAAGTAGTACTTGAAGAACTTAACATGATATAGTTTGCTGGAATGAAGCAGGGGAGAATTCAGTCAGATTCAGCCAGCACTGGAAATGAGGGAAACAACGATGAGAGTATGGAATACACAGGAAAGATATGACAAGGACAGGTTTGGAAGAGAAGAAGAGATCAAAAAGTTTTGTGAGATATAACAGAGGTAGAGTTGAGTAAGTGGTGAGTGATGGATATATTTGGATGGATATATTTGTTATTCTACAAAGAATTATGAAAATTAAAACATTTCTGACAAAATTGATAATGACACCTTTTACTAAACACATACTGTACAGTAGGCTAAGAAGCACTTTGTTGGAAGGATGATGTGGAGGGGAATGAAGTGTGAGTTCTATTTTGAATATGTGTATGTGGGACACCTGTTGGATATGCATAGAGAACTCTTGGAAGTATTCCTCCTCTGTAGATGAAAATAGATCAATCAATGATTATTATTATTTCTTTTTCACATATTTTCATTGTTATCCTCTCTGTTTCCTTGTTGGTGATTTTATTTCACCCAGATAAAGCATAGGAACTATGTGAGTGAGATATTTTATAAATA
>NW_005353460.1:2968235-2972873 GCF_000412655.1 Myotis brandtii
AGGGAGAGAGATAGAGAGTTAGAAACATCGATAAGAGAGAAACATCGATCAGCTGCCTCCTGCACATCTCCCACTGGGGATGTGCCCGAAACCCAGGTACATGCCCTTGACCGGAATCGAACCTGGGACCTTTCAGTCCGCAGGCTGATGCTCTATCCACTGAGCCAAACCGGTTTCGGCTATAATATATTTTTAATGTGGCTAGCACAAAGGATTCAGGAAAAGGAAATGGGTTTACAAATTTTGTGGAACACAGGCATAGATTGTGACAGTATAACCAGTGTCTTATTATACTAATGAAATTCTATACCTATAGATACATAGTAAAATTAGACAGTTTTATTAAGTTAAAATTTAACCTTTCTATTTTCTATACTTTTTTTTTTACAGCAGTGACTGGGCAATAATGTCAAAAAGCCATAGTTTGGAGAAAAGATGTTACCAAGAAGCTCACCATTAACTGGCCTGATCCAAAAATGAAAAAAAGAAAAAAAATCTGCTCTTTTTCCTCTCCTTTTGTTATGGCTTAAAGCTTTCAGTTTCACAAACCAAAATAAATCCTGTGAGTGAAAGTATGTAGGCTTGTGTCTGCTGATTCTTCTACCTGCTGGGATCCTTTAGTGCAGTGGTTCTCAACCTGTGGGTCGCGACCCCTTTGGGGGTCGAATGACCCTTTCACAGGGGTAACCTAAGACCATCGGAAAACACATATATAATTACATATTGTTTTTGTGATTAATCACTATGCTTTAATTATGTTCAATTTGTAACAATGAAAATACATCCTGCATATCAGATATTTACATTATGATTCATAACAGTAGCAAAATTACAGTTATGAAGTAGCAACAAAAATAATTTTATGGTTGGGGGTCACAACATGAGGAATATTAAAGGGTTGCGGCACTAGGAAGGTTGAGAGCCACTGCTTTAGTGGAAAATAAGTGGTTTTGCCTCTTTTGAAGGAGGGAGGCTGTTACATCCCAAGGAGGACATTCCTTTGTCCACTGCAGCTGCCTGCCTTCAGATGCCCAAGGCCATGCTAACTGCTCCCATCACAAAAGAGGACACCTACAGTCCACATCTCTCCAATACCTTGTGATTCCCTTCCCCATCCATTCCAGGCTTGGGATTTGAAGTGTTGCCAAGTAAGCCCAACCCCAAGCCCCCAGAGAGTCACTAACATCCCACTCATCTTCAAGGAATTGCTCCCACTGAGTTCCTGGTCATAGATAACTCTTCTTTCTCCAGGAGACACTTCGTTGGCCTCATGTAACTTGGGATCTATTCTAGGCTATATCTTTGTTCTTTTGGGGACCCGGGTTTGCTACTCTTTCTTTACTTGAAGCTGAGCTTTTCTGGGTAAGATTTTCTTGCTTTAGTGTTTGTTGCCTCCCCTTCTCACTCTTACTGCCATAGGTCACTTCTGCTCAACCCATTATACATGGATTAGAAACCATCAGCCTCCCTGGAGATAATTAGGAACTGGGCATTTTCCATCAGTACGCAAAGATGCTCCTGGGTCAGGGGTGGGATCTCCTTTTCTAAATGTCCATCAACTATGGAGGTAATGATGCTTTTGCCAGAATAATTTTAGAAAACTCTAAGGGATCAAAGCCTGTCTGCAATAAGCAATGAGAAAATGGCTTTTGAGAACTTAAGATTTTGAAGATTTCACATTAGAGTATACCTATGTAAGTTTTAATTGGGTTATTTCTTTTCTTGCTATTGAGTTCCTTATATATTTTGGATATTAATCCCTTACCAGATATAAAATTTACAAATATTTCCTGGCATAGCATAGCTGGTCTCTTCAGTCTGCTAATTTTTTCTTTTGAAATGTCCATCAACTATGGAGGTAATGATGCTTTTGCCAGAATAATTTTAGAAAACTCTAAGGGATCAAAGCCTTTCTGCAATAAGCAATGAGAAAATGGCTTTTGAGAACTTAACTCTGTCATTGAAGATTTCACATTAGAGTATACCTATCTAAGTTTTAATTGGGTTATTTCTTTTCTTGCTATTGAGTTCCTTATATATTTTGGATATTAATCCCTTACCAGATATAAAATTTACAAATATTTCCTGGCATAGCATAGCTGGTCTCTTCAGTCTGCTAATTTTTTCTTTTGCTGTGCAGAAGCTTTTTAATTTGATGCAAAATTTCATTGTCTATTTTTGCTTATGCCACCTGTGTTTTGAGATCACATCCAAAATACCGCTGTCCAGATTATGATCAGAAAGCTTTTGCCTATGTTTTCTCCTAAGTGTTTTAGGGTTTCAGGTCTCATGTGTAAGTCTTTAATCTATTTTGAGTTTATTTTGGGGGTAAGAAGCCAGATGAGGGTCCCATTTTATTCCTTTGCATAGGAATATACAGTTTTCCTAACACCACTTATTGAAAGGCTTATACGTTCCCCAATGTGTTTGTTCCTGGCAGTCCTGGGCTGCTCCCACCTTTTAGCTATTGTGAATAATGCTACTGTAAACATTAGGGTACAGATATCTAATTGAGACCATGCTTTCAATTCTTTTGTGTGTATACCCAGAAGTCAGGTTGTACTGGTCCATCCATATGGTAATTCTCTCTTTAAGTTTTTTTGGGTAACTTTTTCACAGTAACTGCACATTTTATATTGACACTCTTTGTGCACAAATATTCCAATTCTTATACATCCATATGAACACTTAATATTTTATGGTTTTTTTTAATAGTACCCTTCCTAATTGGTATGGAGTGGTATGGCATTGTGGTTTTTGATTTGCATTTCTTCAATGATGACTGATGCAGAATATCTTTTTCATATACCTTGTGGCCATTTATATTTCTCTTTGTTGAAAGTTTTGTTCAAGTCCCTTGGACATTTTGACTCAGATTATTTGTTGTTCTTTTCGTTGTTGAATTTTAGCAGTTTCTATATAATCAGAATTTTAATCCCATATAAGATTATGATTTGCAAACAGATATGTCATTTGCAAATATATTCTTTCATTGTGCGAGTTGCCTTTTTACTCTGTAGGGTCTCTTGATACACAAAAGTTTTTAATTTTCATGAAGTGCTATTTGTCTGTGTTTTTCTTTTGTTGTCTGTGCCTTTGATGTCATATCCAAAATAAATCATTACCAAACCCAACCAACTTTGTGGAGGTTTTTTTTTTCTGTTTTCTTTGAAGACTTTGTAATTTATTTTCTACATTTATGTCTTCTATTGCTTTTGGGTTAATTTTTGTATGTGGTGTTAAGAAAGGGTCTAATTTTTATTCTTTTGCATTATGAATATTCAGCTTTTGCTGCACTATTTGCTGAAAAGAT
This sequence comes from Myotis brandtii, assembly GCF_000412655.1. NCBI lineage: Eukaryota > Metazoa > Chordata > Mammalia > Chiroptera > Vespertilionidae > Myotis > Myotis brandtii. Next base: position 2,971,549 of record NW_005353460.1, read on the forward strand.
TGTCCTCCCCCCTTTTTTTAATCAATCAGCAGATTTTATTGTTTTTCTTTTTTTATTATTTTTTTCTTTATTTATTAAGGTATTACATGTGTGTCCTTATCCCCCCATTGTCCTCCCACACCCTTCCCCGGCCCCGTGACCTCACCTGCCTAGTGTCTGTGTCCATTGGTTATGCACGCATACAAGTCCTTTGGTTGATCTCTCCCCTTTCCCCCACCCTCCCCTACCTTTCCTCTGAGGTTTGATGTTCTTCTCGATGCTTCTCTGTCTCTGGATCTGTTTTTGTTCATCAGTTTATGTTGTTCATTATATTCCACAAATGAGTGAGATCATGCAATATTTATATTTCTCTGACTGACTTATTTCACTTAGCATAATGCTCTCCAGGTCCATCCATGATGTTGCAAATGATAGGAGTTCCTTCATTTTACAGCAGTGTAGTATTTCTTTCTGGATTGTGCACTGTTAAATGTATAGAAATGTAGTATTTTTGAGTGTTGATTTTGTATCTTTCTATTTTTCTGAATCCATTTATTAGGTCTAACAGATTGTGTGTGTGTGTGTGTGTGTGTAATATTTAGGGTTTTCTATGTATAGGATGATACCCTCTGTGAAAAGATATAATTTACTTTTTCCTGTTCAATTTGGATGCCTCATTTTTTTCTGCATAATTTCCCTGCCTACAATTTCCAGTACTCTGTTGAATAAGAGTGGCAAAATGGGCATTCTTGCCTTCTTTCCCATTTTAGAGGTAAACTTGTCACTCACCATTGAGTATGATACTAGCTATAGGTTTGTTCACCTGTCTTCTATTATTAGGAGGTAGTTACTGCCTGTTCCTAGCTTGTTGTATGCCTTTGTCATAATGGGTATTTAATTTTATCAAATAGTTTTTTGTCCTTTTATTCAGATGATCATCTTATTTTCCTTTGGTTCACAGGCTGATGCACTATCCACTGAGGCAAACCAGCTAAGGCAATAAAATTCTTTTTTTATTGTTCAAAGTATTACATTTGTCTCCTTTGTCCCCCTATTGGACCATCCTCTCCGCCCCAGCCACTTCCACTAATGAGGGCAAGCCTCCACAGCCCCAGTGTCCGTGTCCATTGGTTATGCTAATATGCATGCATACAAGTCTTTGGTTGATCTCTAACCCCCCTCCCCTGCTTTCTCTCTGAGGTTGATGGTCTGTTCAGTGCTACCTTGTCTCTGGATCTATTTTTGTTCATCAGTTTATGTTGATCATTATATCCACATATGAGTGAGATCATGTGATATTTATCTTTCTCCAACTGGTTTATTTCACTTAGCATAATGCTCTCCAG
>NW_005353460.1:2973093-2984732 GCF_000412655.1 Myotis brandtii
CTTAGGCTGTTTCTAAATCTTACCTATGGTAAATTGTGCTGCTATGAACATAGGGGTGCATATATCCTTTCTGATTGGTGTTTCTGGTTTCTTGGGATATATCCCTAGAAGTGGGATCACTGGGTCAAATGGGAGTTCCATTTTTAATTTTCTGAGTGAACTCCATACTGTTTCCACAGTGGCTGCACCAGTCTGCATTCCCATCAGCAATGCAGGAGGGTTCCTTTTTCTCTGCATCCTTGCCAGCACTTGTCATTTGTGGATTTGTTAATAGCCATTCTGACAGGTGTGAGATGGCACCTCATTGTTGTTTTGATTAGCATCTCTTGGATGTTTAGTGACTTTGAGCATGTTTTCACATGTCTCTCAGCCTTCTATATGTCCTCTTAGGGAAAAGAGTCTGTTTATCTTCCTTTTGTTAAGTTGTATGAGTTCCCTGTAAATTTTGGATATTACACTCTTATCTGAAACAGTATTGGCAAATATGTTCTCCCATGCAGTGGGCTTTCTTGTTGTTTTGTTGTTGGTTTCTTTTGCTGTGCAGAAGCTTTTTATTTTGATGTAGTCCCATTTGTTTATTTTCTCCTTAGTTTCCATTGCCTTAGGAGCTGTATCGGTAAAGATGTTGCTACGACATATGTCTGAGATTTTGCTGCCTATAGAGTGTTCTAAGATTTTTATGGTTTCCCGTGTTACATTTAAGTCCTTTAACCATTTTGAGTTTGTTTTTGTATGTTGTAAGTTGGTGATCTAGTTTCTTTTTTTTTTTTTTTTTTTGCATGTATCTCACCAAATTTCCCAGGACCATTTATTGAAGAGACTGTCGAGAAAATTTTCTTGATTGCAACTATTTCTATAACATCACCATCAATGGTATTGGTCCCAATCTTCTGTGGCACTGTAATTTGCAGATGTGATGTTTAAGAGTCTACAGAAGGAAATGTGTGAGCATTCCACACACACACACACACACACCCCATGTGTGACTCCAGGAAGAGGCCCCTCTCATTTGAGAGTGTTGCCCTACCACTGTCCAGAGACACCTGGGACTCGCTGACCTCAACCCTGACTGGGTGAAGAAGTGCCTGTCTCAGGACCCCATCCAGGCTCTCTAGGTCCCCACTGCCCCAGCAACAGGGCGCCCTCTCCTGTCCCTGCAGACTCAGGTAAGTGAGGGCCAACTGCCCCAGGCCTGCTCTGAGCCCTCCAACCACCAGCCCCACCAGCTGCAGCCTGACCTGAAACTAGGTGGCTCTGAAACACGATAAGATTCCCAGCCTAAAAGGCAACACTCAACTGGCCCAGGGACACTGCTGTGCGACTGTCCTTATGGAGCTACCCGACCCCCTTAGGATGTCACAAGGAGGTCGGCCCCACACCAACCAGTGCTCACACAAGGGAGAACAGGGAAGCCTGCCTCCTGCCATAAGTTTTATTTCCCTCAAGCTGATATTTTAAAGGCCTTCAGGGGTCACTTTCTCTTCTGGAAGCTGGCCACTGACCGGCGGAGTTCTTGGCAATAATGAGTCCACAATATTGCTTTCTGGTGCAGTGGTTGAATTGCTGTAGTGAACAAAAAAGAAACAGAAATTCATGATTTGTTTAGTAGCAGACAATTGCCTATTTTAGCCACATCTATTGCCAGGTTTCTGCTTAATCTCAGGTCAAAACATACATATACAAGCACAAGAACTAAAAATAAAAAATCAATATTACTACAAATAAGTTTTTTTTTCTTAGAAAACTAAGGAGTCCTAATAAACAGTTAAATATTAAATGTGCATATGTATTTTATTTGGTATTGATTTATAATAAATAGGAAGCAAAAAATTACAACTTTAATGATTCTTTCTTGACCTCATTGCTAACCTATTTATAATTTAGTAGCATGTTTTTTATCCCCCACATTTTTTGTGTTTTTCAGTTTTAATCTTACAATTGATTTCTAGTTTCATATGATTATGGTAAAAAAAAAAGATGCTTGATATGATTTTAATCTTCTTACATTAATTGAGACTAGTTATGTGGACTATCATATCGTCTAGCATAGAAAATGTTCTGTGTGTAGCTGAAAATAATGTATATCATGTTGCTTTGGTGTATAATACTCTAAAAATACCAATTAAATCTACATCTAATCTAATGTGTCATTTAAGGCTACTGTTTCCTTATTGATTTTCTGTCTGAATATTCTATCCATTGATGTCAATAGAGTATTAAAGTCTCTTACTATGAGTCTATTATTGTTTTTATCTTTCTTCATGTCCATCTATATATATTTTATTTATTTAGTTGCTCCCATATTGGGTATATAAATGTTTACAAGGATTAATGCCTTTATCATTATAAATGTCCCTTTTGTCTCTTATTATAGCCTTTGATTTAAACTCTATTGTGTCTGTACAAGCATGGCTACCTCAGCATTATTTTGTTTTTTCATGAAATATCTTCTTCCATTCCATTACTTTCAGTAGTATGTGTCTTTCGACCTAAATTATCTTGTAGATAGCATGTGTATGGGTCTTGTTTTCTTATTCATTCTGCTACCCTATGTCTTTTGATTGGACCATTTAATCCATTTCTTTTTTTTAAATATATTTTTATTGATTTTTTACAGAGAAGAAGGGAGAGGGATAGAGAGTTAGAAACATCGATGAGAGAGAAACATCGACCAGCTGCCTCCTGCACACCCCCTACTGGGGATGTGCACGCAACCTAGGTACATGCCCTTGACCGGAATTGAACCTGGGACCCTTCAGTCCGCAGGCCGACACTCTAGCCACTGAACCAAACCGGTTAGGGCTAATCCATTTCTTTTAAAGTGATTATTGATAGGCATGTAGTTGTTGGCATTTTATTATTCATATTTACATTCCTTTCCCCCTTCTTCTTAAAGAAGTCCCTTTAATATTTCTTGTAATATGGTTTAGAGGTGATGAACTCCTTTAGTTTTTTTCTTGTTTAGGAAGCTCTTTATCTCACTTTCAATTTTAAAGTATTACCTTGCTTTCTAGAATATCCTTGGTCATAGGTCCTTGCTTTTCATCATTTGAATATTTTTTTTCAGTCTCTTTTAGTCTGCAAAGTTTTTATTTAGAAATCAGCTGACAGTCATATGGGAGTTGCCTTATAGGTAACTGCCTTTCTCTTGCTGCTTTTAAGTTTTTCTCTTTGTCTTTAACCTTTACCATTTTAATTATGATGTATCTTGGGTCTGGGCTTCTTTGTGATAATATTGTTTGGGACTCTCTGCACTTCCTTGACTTATATTTCTATTTGTTTCATCAGGTTAGGGAAATTTTTAGTCAATATTTCTTTTTCTTTCTTCTTTTTTAAAAATATATTTTATTGATTTTTTACAGAGAGGAAGGGAGAGGGATAAAGAGTTAGAAACATCGATGAGAAACATCGATCAGCTGCCTCCTGCACACTCCCTACTGGAGATGTGCCTGCAACCAATGTACATGCCCTTGACCGGAATCGAACCTGGGACCCTTGAGTCCCTTGAGTCCGGCCGATGCTCTATCCACTGAGCCAAACCGGTTAGGGCCAATATTTCTTTTTAAAAATAATTCTTTATTGTTTAAAGTATTACATATATCTTCTTTTTCCCCCATTGAGCTTTCCCCAGTCATTCCCACCCCCCTCCCAACACATGCCCTCAACCCCCTACTGTCTGTGTCCATGGGTTATGCTTATATGCATGCATACAAGTCCTTTGGTTGATCTCTCACTCCTCTCCTCCCCGCCTTCCCTCTGAGGTTGGATGGTCTGTGACTTAATCTCTTCCTCTCTCTTTTCTCCTTCTGCTCCCCCTATGATGCAAAAGTTGATATGCTTGATGTTGTCCCAGAAGTCCCTGAAACTATCCTCAACTTTTTCATTCTTTTTCCTTTTTGCTGTTATGATTAGGTGTTTTCTGCTACTTTGCCTTCCAAATTGCTGATTTCATCCTCTACATCATTTAATCTGCTGTTGAGTCCTTTTATTGTATTCTTCATTTCAGATATTGTACTCTTCATTTCTCATTCTTTTTTTATGGTTCCTATGTCCTTTCTTATGCATACTGTCTGTTAAAGTTCTCACTGAGTTCATCAATTCTTCTCCTAAGTTCCTTGAACATCCTTATAACCAATGTTTTGAATTATGTATCTGGTAAATTGCTTATCTACATTTTGCTTAGTTCTTTTTTTTTCTTTTGTTCTTTCATTTGAGACATGTATCTTTGTCTCCTCATTTTGGTTATATCTCTGTGTTTGCTTTTGTGTATTAGATAGATCTGTTATGTCTCTCAGTCATGACATGATGGCCTTACGTGGTAGGTGTCTTGTGAGGCCCAGTAATGCCATCTCCCTGATCACCTGAGACAGATGCTCCAGGAGTGTTCCTTGTGTACGTTGTGTGCTCTCCTTTTATATTTGAGCCTTAATTGCTATGAGCACAAAAGTAGGTCAGATTCACCTTCAGGCTGACTGGCTGCGAAAATTGGCCATGACCACAGCATATGAGCTGCTGTGCGTGGATGACCTCAGAGTGGCATCCACCTTACTATTTGTTATCAAGTAACACTTTCTCAGTCTTGAGAACTGATCGTGACATAGCCTTTTATTGTAAGTGACACAGGGGCATCAAATACTTTCTATGTTAAAGAACTTTCTATTTAAGAAAGAAATTGTAAATTTACAATCTCTGAAATCATTAACATTATATCTCATGCACATCTACATGTTTTAAGATAAAACCATAGGCAGTTTCACTTTTTTACCTAGGTTACTAATTTTTGCTTACAGTAATTCCACAAGTTTGGATATTTCAAAGAACTCATAAGACTCCATAAAGCATACTCACCTAAGGATTCTATTATAAAACTAAAATGCATTATTGGCAAAACAGAGTTTTAGACATGTCGTTCACTTTACATATAAAACATTTTGTTGGTTTTCCACATGGATTCAAAAAGTCACTGTATATGTTATAATTATTTTTGTTTGAGCAGTTAATTATTTTTGTAACAGCTGTCTTAAAATATATAATTTATATGTCATGCAATTCACTAATTTAAGTGTACAATGAAACAATTTTACTTTATTTATCAAGTTATATAATTATCACCACAATCAATTTTAGAACATTTTTTAGAACATTTTCATCACCCTAAAAAGAAATTTCATACACATTAGAAGTTATTCCCAGTGGTTATCAGGGGCTAGAGATTGGAGAAATTGGGAAGATGTTGGTCTAAGGGTACAAATTTCCAGTTACAAAATCAATAAGTTCTGGGGATCTAATATATAGCACAGTGATTAAAGATAGTAAAAGTTGAAATTATGCAACTATTTGACAAAAACACAAAAAATTTTTGTTGATCTAGGACTATACTCACATGAGAACAAATCATGAACCACAAAGAAAATTTAAATTTGGTCAAATGAAAGACATTTGAACTGAAAAGTAGCCTTTAAAGAGGATAAAAAGACAAACTATGGTCTGGATGTATTTGTAAGTCATATAGTTGTGTGTGTGTGTATATATATATGGAGAGAGAGAGAGAGAGAGAGATCTTTTTAAATTCAAACCCCAAACTTAAACAAAGCAGTAAAAAATGGGCAAAGACAAAAACATGGAATAGACTGAAGGAATATATATAGATAGCAAACAAACACATTACAATATGTGACCAACATATTGACATAATATGTTGACATATTGAGATAATGACATAATGAGTCACTGCATAAAGACAAATTAAAACCACAATGACATATCACATTTCTCCTAACAGAATGATCTAGATAAAAAATAGTGATTATAGCAAATCCTGATAAGAATGCAGAGAACGTGATAACTCACACACTGCTGTAAAAAATGTAAATGTATAGATACTCTGGCAATCAACTTGTGAGTTCTTATCATACAACCCAGCAATTTCACTCTTGTGTATTTATCCCTGACACAGAAAATTTAGGTTTACACACAAACCGGTACATGAACATTCTTAGCAATGTTATTTGTGATAGCTACAAACTGGAAATTACCCAAGTAATCTTTTGAAGGATGAATGGTGAAGCAATCTATGGAACTGTTTCCAGTCCTCATCATTCCTATCTCATCATCACCAGATTATTAGAAGTTATCTTTCTAAGACACAAAATATCATAACTTATTTACACTTAAATCTCTTGATTGAGAGTCATGTAAAGATGGCTCACCTCCTCCCTTGACCACGTCAAAATAACAATTAAATTATAGAACAATCAACCTGGAGAGCCATCTGGAAACTATCTGAACAAAAGTCCTATAACTAAAAATGAAAAGAAGCAGCCACAATGAGAATGGTAGGAGGAACAAATACTCAAAATGGGCTGTCCCAACACCACCAGTTCCAGGAAGAAGAGCCTACATCATCTAGATGTGAAAATCTGTGGGAATTCCACATGCCTATGTGAGACTAAAGACTGCTGGGAAACACAGGAGCCCTCCTAAAGGGCTTGCACTCAGACTCTTATGTGCATGCACTCAGCTTGGGCTTCAGCAGAGGGACAGTGACTCAAAGGGCCACCAAAATCATACAGGAGAAGTTGAGTTGTGTGGCTTCAGGGTGAGGGCTGGAGGGATCACCTCCATTGCCACTGTGTTGAGTCCTCCTCCCACATGGCCAAATCTTGATTTGCCTTAACCTGTTGAATTCCTCCTGCTCCACCTTCAAAGTCCCTACCACCATGCCTCACTCAACTCTCACACCACCCAATAACCTTTCAGCAGCAGGCATCCAGCCTTGGCCATCTCCATAGGCTGTCTTTAAAAACCCTTAAAGTTCCACAGGCCCCAGGCAGGAGACGGCTGGTCTCAGTGCACCCTATAACTTATGTTAAGTGACCTCAGGCTCAATACTTGCACCATATCTGAATTTGCATTCACCTGATGAATACCATTTCCCCCACTCTAGTGACTTCCAAAAGCACTGCCTGACCCAACTTGTGATCCACCAAGAATCTGACAGCTCCAAGTCTTATGGGCAATAGGCAGGCAATGGCTAACCTTGGGGGCCCTTGCCTTTTGCTGACCTGCTTCAGTCCCAGTTCTTGCAACAACCAGTCTTGGTTCTCAGTGTGGCATCTCCAACATGCATCCAGATCGAGCACAGGCAGCTATCAACTATAGGTCACTTTGTAGGTACTAACTGGGAGCCTCAGGTTGGTCACTGGCAGTGTCTGACATTGTCCTATCCCAGAGCCCCTCCTCAGATGCCTTAGAACCAACATACCCATTGCCCAACTTCAACCCACAACAGAGCACAACCCAATCATATCCACAATCTGCAAAACCCCAGGGTGGTCTAAGTGGACACCAGACTCCACTGTGGAGAAACAAATTTCTGAGAAATGTAATTCACTTTCTCATAAAATGTTCTTTTGGTTCCTCATTTGGTTTCAAAATCTTAACTTATTTGTATCCCTCTTTTAATATATATCAAAAGAGATATATATGTAAGACACTGGGGGGCAGAGGGTAGGGGAGACCGGGGGAAGGTCAAGGGGGAAGAAAAAGGAGACATATGTACTACTCTTTGTAATACTTTAAGCAATAAAACAAAATGTTTTAAGAAAGATATATATGTATATATGCTAACAATAAACTATAGAAAACTAAAATTATAAAAATGACATTTATATATTTTTAAAAATAACAGATAACAATAACTATAACAATTTTTATAATATAATATAAATGTATGACACTAGTCAATGATCTGTACAATTTATGATAATAAATTATTTGTATAATAATATTTACCCTTCAAATTCTGGGTTCTTTTTGTTGCAGAGTTTCCTAGTTTCACTTAGCTTCATGATTATAAGGATGGAAAATATAAAAAAAGGAAAAACAAGGAAGAAACTAAGAAAACGCCAGTTGTCTTGATGTGCATTGTAGTCCTTTTTAATAACAACTACAGCTAGAAATAAAACATAAGAGATCAGTAGATATGCAGTGAATATTTAAATACATTTATATTCCTTTCACTTTAAATATATATATGCAATATGCACACACACATGTATATACATATATATTACAATTAAAATTGTAATACCTTGCAAGCTCATATAAAGAAAATAAAAGAACATTTAAGTCACAAACTAAAATTACAATGATAATTTTAAAAATATATTTCTTACTTGTATTTTATGCATATTTGTTTAATTATTCTGCCACTGTGGACATGTTTTGAGTATTGCTTACTACATTCAACTTATTTATGACATTTATACCTTAAAAGGTAATACATTAGTAAGGCTTACATTACAAATATAAAAAGAAATGTTTTGTAAAAAAAACCAAACAAACAAAAAAACACCTATCCTCACCTGGTGGGCATGGCTCAGTGCTTGAGCATTGAACTATGAACCAGGAGGTCAAGGTTCAATTCCTGGTCAGGGCACATGCCTTGATGGGGGACTCGATCCCCAATGTGGGGTGTGCAGGAGGCAGATGATCAGTGATTCTCTCTCATCACTAATGTCTCTCTCTCTTTCTTCCTCTCCCTTCCTCTCTGAAGTCAATTTAAAAACAAACAAATAAATAAATAAATAAATAAATAAGGGGACGTGGCCCACTCTAAGTGCCAAAAGTGCGGTGGTGACATTCTCTAAAAGAGAGGAGTCCAGGGCTGGGGTCAGGAGGTAAAAACCCTATCCTCCTCACTTGCCAAGTCACATGGTTTCTCTCCTTAGTGAAAACGATTTTTAAAGGACTTGTATTTCTCCATTTAGTATTTATATTTTATGCATATAAATAAAATTCTTATTTACACTTATCTTTGTATCTATATCTATGTCTAGATAACTATATGTAATATGTGTATGTATTTTTTCTCTGATTAACATTCTGCAAAACATATTATACCCTTTTACTATTTCTTACACTTAAAAAATTGAAGTATTGGTGATAACATTGGTAAATATGTTCTCCCATGCGGTGGGCTTTCTTGTTGTTTTGTTGATGGTTTCTTTTGCTGTGCAAAATCTTTTTATTTTGATGCAGTCCCATTTGTTTATTTTCTCTTTAGTGTCCAATGCCATAGGAGCTATATTGGTGAAGAAATTGCATCGGCATATGTCTGAGATTTTGCTGCCTGTGGATTCCTCTAGTATTTTTATGGTTTCCCGTCTTATGTTTAAGTCTTTTGTCCATTTTGAGTTTAATTTTGTGTATGGTGTAAGTTGGTGGTCTAGTTTCATTTTTTGCATGTATCTGTCCAATTTTCCCAACACTATTTATTGAATAGATTGTCTTTACCCTATTGTATATCATTGCCTCCTTTGTCAAATATTAATTAATCATAAGTAATGGGTTTATCTCTGGGCTCTCTTTTCTATTTTATTGATCTACATGTCTGTTTTTATGCCATTCCCATTCTGTTTCAATTACTATGGCCTCTTATTATAGTTTTATATTAGCTAGCATGATTCCTCCAACTTGGGTATTGCTTTAGATAGTATGGACATTTTAATAATGTTAAATCTTTCTCTCCATGAACATGGTATATGCTTTCACTTATTTATAACTTCTTCAATTTCTTCAGTATCATAATTTTCTAATAAAGGTTTTTTTATATTTTCTTGGTTAAATTTATTGCTAGATACTTTATTTTTTTTGTTACAATTATAAATGAGATTGGTTCCTTAGTTCCTCTTTCTGATAGTTCAATATTGGTGTATTGAATTGGTGAACTTCTGAATGTTTATTTTGTAGTAGGGGTCCAGTGCATGAATTCATGAACCTTGAAAGGAACTGTGGGCCGGGAGGCTGCGGTAGGCACAGGGGCTGGTCTCGACCCATCATCCTCTGCGCCCCCGCCTAGCCCCTTTTGCCATGGCCCCCGGTGCCCTGTCTGCTGGCAGCCCCACTCCCACTGCTGTCGTTCCCATTCACTGACAGCGCTGGCCCCACTTGCACCCGCTAAAAGTGCTGAGTGATCGGGGCCAGTGCCAACAGCAGGTGTTAGCGGCAGCTGCTGCCCAGATTGCCCCTCAGGAGCAGGGGGAGGTGGAGAAGCCCTCATGAGTGATCAGGTCCAGCAGCCGCCGCTCGCACATGCTGATGGTCCCAAGTGCTCGGGACCTGCGCCGGGCACCAGCAGCAGGTGCGAGCGGTGGCTCCAGCATTGGCTGCTGGTGCGAGCAGGGCAGGTGCTGGCAATGGGTGCAAGCAGCAGCTCCAGTACTGGCAGCGGGTGCAAGCAGGGCTGTAGCAGGGCACTGGCAGTGGGTGGGAGCGCCAGGTGGTACTGCGACATGTGGAGCAAATATTTCCCAGTAACCACCAGAGGCTCGCCCCAATGACAGCGGCTGGCACCCTGCCTTGGTCTGGCACCCCCACTCACCTGCTCCACCATCCCACCACAGCCGATACCTGCCATGTTCTGCACATGCCTCCTGGTAATCAGCACACAACATAGTGACCAGTTGTTTGGTTATTCAGTTCTTCTGCCATTTGGTCTATTTGCATATTAATTAGCCTTTATTATATGGGATTCTGCTACTTTACTAAATTTATCAGTTCTCGTAGTTTTCTGTTGTAGTTTTTAGGGTTTTTTGTGTATAGTATCATGACACCTGCAAATAATTACAGTTTTACTTCTTTCTTTCTACCTTAGATGCCTTTTATTTCTTCTTGTTTGATTGCTGTGGCTAAAAATTCCAGTAGTATGTTGAATAAGAGTGGTAAAAGCAGACATCACTGTCTTATTCTGAATTTTAAGGGAAATACTTTTATTTTTGCCCATTGAGTATGATGTTCACTGTGCGTTTGTTTTATATGGGTGGTATTGTGTTGAGGTATGTTTCCTTTATTCATACTTTGCCAAGAGTTTTTTATTATAAATGGGTGCTATATTTTATCAAATGCTTTTTCTGCATCTATTAATACAATCATGTGATTTTCATACTTTTTTATGGGGTATCATGTTTATTGATATGCAACTATTGTACCAATCTTGCATCCCAGGAATAAATATCACTTGATCATAGTGCATGAGTTTTTAATGTATTACTGGATAAGGTTTTCCAATATTTTGTTGAGGACTTTAGCATCGTGTGAAAAAGGGATATTAGCCTATAATTTTATTTCCTTATAGTGTCTTTATCTGGTTTTGGAATTAGGATAATGCTGACTGACCTCATAGAATGAGCTTGGAAATCTTTCCTCCTGAAATTTTTGGAACAGTTTGAAAAAGATAGTTGTTAATTCCCCTTTGAATGTTTGGTAAAACTCATCCATGAAGCCATCCTGTCCAGGACTTTTGTTTGCTGGGAGTGTTTTGATTACTGCTTCAATTTCATTAGTTGTAATTGTTCATTCAGGTATTCAGATTTTTCTGATTCAGTTTTGGAAAACTGGGTTTCTAGGAATTTATCCACTTTATCCAGATTGTCCAATTTTTTGGCATATAGTTGTTTATAACATACTAGGGGCCCGGTGCACAAAAATTTGTGCACTCGGGGGGGGGGGGGGGGGGTCCCTCAGCCCGGCCTGTGCCCTCTCGCAGTCTGGGACCCCTCGGGAGATAACAACCTGCTGGCTTAGGCCTGCTCCCGGGTGGCAGAGGGCAGGCCCAATCCCTAGGTGCAGCCCCTGGT
>NW_005353460.1:2985785-3019223 GCF_000412655.1 Myotis brandtii
GGCCGGCTGAAAGTGTTACAAAGTTTCAAACTGCCAGCTCAGAGGCTGGCAGCAGCAGGCGGGGAACGTTGGCTTTCTCCTTCAATGAAGGAAGCAAGCCTCATGTTCGCTTTAAGCTGCCTGGCTGCCGGCCGCCATCTTGGCTGTCAGTTAATTTACATATCTCCCTGATTAGCCAATGGGAAGGGTAGCGGTCGTACGCCAATTACCATGTTTCTCTTTTATTAGTGTAGACTAGAAGCCTGTTGAACGAAGGTTCGCTCAATAGGCCTTGCTTCCCCTGGCTGCTGGTACTGGTTTTCCTCCAGCACCTGGGACTCAGGCATTTGGTCTGGCTGCAGCGGAGAAGCCAAGCCTCTTCAGTCTTCACTCTGTGGGTGCGTATGCAAATTAACCTACATCTTTGTTGGGTTAATTTGCATACTCATCCTGATTGCCTGGTGGGTGTAGTGGAGTGACACCAATTTGCATGTTTCTCTTTTATTAGTGTAGATTTAAAACCTGTTGAACGAAGGTACGCTCAATAGGCCTTCCTTCCCCTGGCTGCTGGTACTGGTTTTCCTCCAGCACCTGGGACTCAGGCATTTGGTCTGGCTGCAGCGGAGAAGCCAAGCCTCTTCAGTCTTCACTCTGTGGGTGCGTATGCAAATTAACCTACATCTTTGTTGGGTTAATTTGCATACTCATCCTGATTGGCAGTCGGACATCCTTATTGCTGCTAAGGAGGCAGGAGAGGCTCCCACCACCACCGCTGTACTGGCAGCCATCAGCCTGGCTTGTGGCTGAGCAGAGCTCCCCACTGTGAGAGCACACTGACCACCAGAGGGCAGCTCCTGCACTGAGCGTCTGCCCCCTGGTGGTCAGTGTGTGTCATAGTGACCAGTCATTCCCAGTCTTTTTGTTGTTAGGGTCAGTTTGCATATTACCCTTTTACTATATAGGATAGAGGCCTGGTTCATGGGTGGGGGCCGGCTGGTTTGCCCTGAAGGGTGATCCGGATCAAGGTGGGGGTCCCGCTTGGGTGCCTGGCCAGCCTGGATGACGGGCTGATGGCTGTTTGCAGCTGGTCACACCCCCTTCAGGGTAGGGGTCCCCACTGGGGTGCCTGGCCAGTCTTGGTGAGGGGCTGAGGGTTGTTTTCAGGCTGGTGGGCGACTGAAGCTCCCAGCCTCTTTTTTCTTTCTTTTTTTTTTATTCTGGGATTTATTTACCTTCTATAGCTGTCACTGGAGCTGAGAGCCAGCTCCAGCTCTGAGGCTGTGGCTGGCTGAAAGCAGGTATCTGAGTTTGTTTAGCTTCTATAATTGAAACTCTGTTGCCATCACTGGCACTCTAAGCTCTGATCCCGCTGGCGGCTGAAAGCAGGTTTCTGGGTTTGTTTAGCTTCTATAATTGCAACATTGTTGCATCTGGAGCTCAGAGCTGGGCTGCGGCAGGTGGGGAACCTTGGCTTTCTCCGTCAATGGAGCAAGCAAGCCTCATGTTTGCTTCAGCTGCGTGGCTGCCGGCCGCCATCTTGGTTGGCAGTTAATTTGCATATCTCGCTGATTAGCCAATGGGAAGGGTAGCGAAGTTACGGTTAATTACCATGTTTCTCTATTATTAGATAGGATTAGAGGCCCGGTGCATGGAGGGGCATGGGAGGTCCCCTCAACTGGCCTGCACCCTTTACCAGTCCGAAAGCCCTCGGGGGATGTCTGACTGATGGCTTAGGTCCAGGGAGCAGGCCTAAGCCACAGTTGGACATCCTTAGTGCTGCCGTCAGCCCAGCTTGTGGCTGAGCGGCTTTCTCCCTGTGGGAGCACACTGACCAACAAGGGGCAGTTTCTTCATTGAGCGTCTGCCCCTTGGTGGTCAGTGCATGTCATAGCAACTGGTCATCCTGTACTGGGTCGATTTGCATATTGCCCTTTTATTATATAGGATTTTTTTAAAATATGTTTTATTGATTTTTTACAGAGAGGAAGGGAGAGGGATAGAGAGTTAGAAACATTGATGAGAGAGGAACATCGATCAGCTGCCTCCTGCATGCTCCCTACTGGGGATGTGCCCGCAACCAAGGTACATGCCCTTGACCGGAATAGAACCCGGGACCCTTCAGTCAGAAGGCCGATGCTCTATCCACTGAGCCAAACCGGTCAGGGCTATATAGGATATTTTTTACACTCCTTTGTATATCTGTGTTGTCAGTTGTTATATCTCTTGTTTCTGATTTTATTTGGGTCATCTTTCTTTTTTTGTTTTTTTTTGTTAATCCTCACCTGAACATATTCTCCCCCCCCCCCCCCCCAATTGCTTTTTAAGAGAGAGTGGAAGGAAGGGAATAGGGGAGAGAGAGAGAGAGAGAGAGAGAGAGAGAGAGAGAGATCGGTTGTCTCCAGCACAGGGCTGGGATGATCTTGAAGCCCAGGTATGTTCCCTTGACTGGGAATTGAACCCACGATATTTTGGTGAATGGGCCCACACTCTAACCATTGCACCACACTGGTGAGGGCTTTTTTTATGAGTTTGGTTAAAGATTTGTCAATCTTGTTTATCTTTTCACAGAATCAGCTCTTGGTTTAATTGATCTTTTGTATTTTTTAATCTCTATGTCACTTATTTCTTCTCTAATCTTTATTTCTTTTCTTCTATTTTACTTTGAGCTTTGTTAGTTGTTCTTTTTCTAGTTCCTGTAGGTGTAAGGTTAGATTGAGATTTTTCTTGCTTTTTAATGTAGATCTGTGTTGCTATGAATTTACCTCTTAAGATTGCTTTCACTGTGTCCCATAGATTTTTGATTGTTCTGTGTTCATTTTCATTTGTCTCAAGGTAACCTTTGATTTCTTCCTTGATCTCATTGATGACCCATTCATTGTTTAGTAACATGTTATTTAACTTCCATATGTTTGTTTATTTTTCAGTTGTTTTTCTAATTGATTTCTAGTGTCTTACAATAGTGGTCAGAGAAGATGCTTGATATAATATCAATCTTCTTGAATTTATCAAGACTTGTTTTGTGTCCTAATGTGGTCTGTGCTAGATAATGTTTGATGTGCACTAGGTTTAAATTTAATTAATTTATTTTGCTTGAGGTTTATGTAGATTCATATATCTGAGTGTTAACTTTTTTCATCTTGTTTAGGAAATTTGGTAACATTATTTTTAAAAATATTTTTTTCTGTACATTCACTCTCTCTTTTTTCATTTTCACCTGAATTTTGTTACACATAAGAATGATTGTATCACGCCATAAACATGCAATGATGAGTATCATGTGTTTCTCTTATTTCTAGAATCATAATCTAATACTATTGCCTTATAAAAATATCACACGTAATTTTATATTATTAGTACATCATGGCAAAAGTCTTTGTGACTACTCCTCTTTATGATCTTTCTTTTAAAAATCACTAGTAATCTCAGACATTGTTTCTGAAATATTGCTGTTTCCTGAAATTATATCCAAATCTCTTATTGTTTATAACAGTGTATACTTTTATGTCATCCTATGAATTAAATTAATTATAAACTAACAAAGGAATACCAATTCTTGATGTCCCTACTGAGTTGGAAACATTATTATCAAATTCCCATGGCTTCTCACAGATATTATCACATGGATTCTTCCACAGGTAAACTAAACTCTAGTTATTCAAAACTAGATTCATTATCTTATGATGTGTCTATCCTCAGATTATTTTATGCAAACATGATATATCATCATTACACATTCTTCTCTATGTACCAAATACAACTGACCATGCCTTATTCATTGTTACTCACAAATATTTGATATTATGTAGCGACTTATTTATCTTCAATTTCATTATTTACTTCAGGTCTTTATAAGTAACACAATTGCCTTTCAAATAATTTATCTTAATTCAGACTCACATTATAACATCCCTTTTCCACATTGCTGCAAGAGTAGACATACTAAAATGTGGATCTAAATTTTATTGCCTTACCAGATACTTAATAACATGTTTGTGGAGAAAGGGTATTAATAAATAAATGAATGGTTGAATCAATAAATAGCTTATGGCTCTTGTGTTTATTTATGGGAACAAGAGAAAGTATAAAATATGGTTTGCTATTATTTTTTAATAAATATGTGTATTTCTATTTTGCTAAATGTTATTTTCAAAATGTAATTCTGAATAAAAACCTTATGCTTTGCTTGTTTTTTAATAACCTACAATTTTTTATATTTTGGAATGCAAATCATTTGTATAGTGCTTGTTATTCCATATTTGAATTTATTTTGAATTCATATTATGATATTTATTGAAATTTAACAGTACAATATTCTAACTAATTTTACTAAGATTATTAAAAGTCAGTATCTCTGAAAAAAAATTCTCATTACAAATTTTGTTTGACAGTAATTTAATTAAAGCCACTCTTCATGATAATTTTTAATTACTCAAAAGATAATGAAAGATATGACTTGGCAGTACATTTCTTTATTTAATAAAATAAAACTCTATTTTTGTTTTCAAAGTTTAATTTTTACTCACCAGATTTCTGAACATTTCCATCATCAATACTTCCTCCTGGTGAACCTATTTGAAATTCACAATCTGGAGGCCGATAGCCAGGAAAGCAATGGCAATTGCCCAAATTATTACATATCTAAAATATAAAAACATACAATCACTCTAAATTATGTTAGACTGTATATATTAGTATCGTGTTAGTATTTACATGCCTAAATTCAAAAGAGTAAAATCATTATTTTTTAAAGTTTTTAAATAATATACTCTGTCCTATTCTTTTAACAAAGATACATTCTGAGAAATGCATGGTTAAATGATTTTGTCATTGTGTAAACATCATAGGTGTACAACATGTGTACACCTACACGATCATAGATGGTAGATAGCTTACTACACATCTAGGCTATATGGTATAGCCTATTGCTATTAGGCTACACGCCTATACAGCACGTTAATGTGAAAAAGTACACAAGATCAAATCAGGCACAAGAGAAAATGATGTAATCAGGAAATGTGATAAACACAAGTAGCATGAGGCTGCTGCCAGTATGTATGGCATACTGTTTTACAGCAAACATTTTTAATATGTAGAAAGAGTACTCTCTAACATCATGATTAAAAGTACAGTGTAAATACATAAATCAGTATTATAGTTGTTTATAATGATTCTCTAACATTATGTACTGTATGCAATTGTGGTATACTTTTATACAACTGTCAACACATTAGATTTCTTTATACCAGCAACACTACAACATGTGAGTAATGCACTATGCTATGAAGCTCCCACGGTTAAGACAGCTACAATGTCATGGGTAATAGTAATTTTTCAGCTCCATTTAATCTTATGGGACCACTGTCTCAGATGCTGCCATTGACAGAAATGTTGTTATGTGGTGCATGACTGTAATATGAGAAATAGGTTAGAAAAAGTAGTGACAATTTTGACAGCATAATAGTGAATGACATCACTACCTACATGATAGTATATATCTGGCCTTTACATTTTGACTGTTTTTAATAAGTACTTTGTCTTCATAATCATTTTTAAAATTATTTTAATTTAACTATAGTTGGTATACAATCTTATATTGGTTATATTAATTTCAGGTGTACAATAGAATGATTTGACATATTTTTAAATCTTACAATGTGACTACCCACTAATTCCAGTAATCGTCTGATTCAAAAAAATTATGTACATGTCAATCACAGAAGAAAGCATATCATTGGGTGATGTTAGAATTTTTCACAAATATTATATCAATTTATTTTCAAAATATTTGCTTTTCCCACTTCCACATTTAATTTCTTTAATCTCTACCCAAAATATTGCAATAAAATTACCATCAATTGACTTGGCCACTTTAATTTCTTATCCCAGCCCTTTTTAGAAATTCAACACTATTATGAAACAATATGTGTTTCATTTTAAGTGAATATATTTTCCAAACTAGATGCAAAATTTTTTTCAAATGAACTATAAAATAAAACTTTATGAAAAGCTTGCATCACTAACCGTTTACATTCTGTGCAGTTCACATGTTACTTATGCTTTTCTATTTGAATGGTTTACTATTAATTTTCATTTTAAAGTAAAACAAATAAAATTTTGTGAAATTAAAATATATAGAACTGAAAGAGTCCTCACTAACTTCCACCCCCCACTGCTAAGCATTTTCTGCATTTCATTCATATATATTCATATATAAACATTGATACCCACATCCACAAACATACATCAACACACATTCCACACATTCATAGTTTTTTGCCAAACTAATATCACTAATGTTATACCATGAACCTATTTTCCTGTCTTTCTGTATAGACACAGGATTGGCATATTTAAAAAATAGACTCATAATATTAAATTGTATAGACATTTAATATAATTCTATAGATGCTGTGTCCTTTCCATTTACAGTCATACTAATAAATTGTTTGTGTTTGAAGGTTATCCAAATTTTAAAACCTTTTCCCTACATATAAAAAGTGATTTCAGAGGAGAGACAAAATGGCAGCAGAATAGATGGACGTGTCCTGAGCCTTGTCCCAGAGCAAATAGAATGAGCAGCTGAAACGAATAACATCCAAGCCAAATTGGCGAAGGAGACTCAGCTGGTGAGACAGTTTGTAGCCAGAAAGGGCAGAGGATCCCTGGAGAAAGGTAAAATCAAGGATCTGGGCAGGAGAGTCTGCCAGGCCTCTGAGTCCAGAAGGTTAAAGGGAATCTGCACAGCACCAAGCCGCGTCCCTGGGAACAGGCGGAGCGTCTGACTGTGGAAAGAAGGTCCACAGGACTGCTGGAGGCAGGGGATTCTAGATCTGGGTCCACAGTCACGAAAGGCTGAGCTCAGAGGGGGCAGCCTTAAGGGCTGACCAGACCGCGCAGTGCTGGCAGGAGAGAAGGTCACAGAGGCGAAGTCCTTCCCCTCTCTGTGGCCTGTGCTTTTCTTCACTGAACCTAGTTCACAGGACCTTTCAGATACAGACACTTACCCATGGCTGAGATGCAGGAGAAGGTGTGACTTGTGGAATCTGGGGAGAGGTGGGGGTCTAGGAGAAGAGGCAGCAAGTTTGGTGCTGAGTCATACCTGAGCCTGGAGCTGGGCAGCCATTTTGTCCTGAAGAGATAGCCCCTCCCTCCAGTCTCTGGGCAACCAATACAACCACACCCAGATTCCACCCTGAATTGTACAAAGAATTAAAAAAAAAATCTGAATAGTCCCTGAGAGTCCACAGGGACCAGTCTAAAGAGAGACCTTCAGTCCCATCAACAGGAAACTGAGAAATAGTACAGTCCAGAAGACAGGGTTCTTAAGCCAGCCAAAGGAATGACACTTCACTTTTTCATTTTTTTTAAGTTTTTTTATTATTATTTTCTCTTTTTTTCTTTTTTCTTTGTTTTCCTGTTTTTGTTTGTTGCTTTATTTTCTATTTCTTTTCACATTATTTTCCCATCACTCTATTTTATCTTATTTTTATTTGCTATTTTTATACCATTTTTGAAATCATTTTTTTGTAAATTTATTATTATTCTTTTCCTCTCATTCTCTTTCTTCTTATCCACTCCTCCCCTTTATACTTCCTCTGTACTGACTTGTGGTCCTCCCCATATTCATCTAATTCTTAACCTTATTTTCTGTATATAAGCTCAGCCTCTACAGATTCTGCCCCCACCCTCTTTGCTGGGTGTTTGTATATATTTTTTTATTTATCTATTGGTTCTGGGGTGTTTTCCATATATATATATTTTTTTCTCCTTTATCTTGCTTTTTCTTTTCTCTCTCATCTTTTTCTCTCTCTTTGATATCATTTGTGCTTTCTTTTCTCTCCCCTAATTCTCTTTGCTCAGGTGGTCACTTATTCACTTATATTGGGGTTATTGGTGTCATGCATACATTTGTGCTTTGTTCCCTTTGTGTTGTGTCTTGTTGAGGTGAATTTTATCCTGTCTGGCCAGGTGCTAGAGAGCGAGCCTCATAACAAGACACCTTCCATTGTGTTGTGTCTTGTCGAGGTGAATTTTATCCTGTCTGGCCAAGGTGCTAGAGAGTGAGCCACATAACCAGACACCTGGAGAGGAAACTCCATCCCTGAATGGGTCAATAACATCCCAGACCCAAATACAGGTAGTGGCAGTGAGGGAGAGAATGTGAATGAGTGAGGGAGCAAAAGAGGATTGTGTGGTTGTATATGGGGTGTGTGTGTGTGTGTGTGTGTGGCACAGTTAGATCCTGCAGGACCTTCTGAGGCAGGCTAACCGGACTCGCCTAACTAGGCAGCCTCTACTACCATTGCAAACAGTACCAGGAGGCCAGCTTGTCCTCAGAGGCCTCGCCTTTTTGAAGGGGAGAGCTGCTATAACTGGGAGCCCAGCCTCACCTCCACCCAGGGTGCCCTCAGATAACACCTGGGACTCTACAGCCACCCCTGCCAGGGACCTGATACCTCAGCTGTGGTCCTACAGTCAACGGGACTCCAGCCACCCCAGGCACAGGCTCCTGCGAGTTTTGAAGCATGCTCCCCTCTGACCAGCCCAACGCTTTAGACCAGAGCACTGCAACCACATGAGCAGCAGACATGTGAGCAGCCTGCACCTGTCTAAGGAGCAGCAACTGTGCAAGCAACCTGCCCCCATCTGAGGAGCAGCAACCGCACAAGCAGCCTACTCCCATTTGAGGAGCAGCAGCTGTGTGAGCAGCCTGCCCCCATCAGAGGAGCATCAGCTGTGTGAGCAACCCATACTTGTTCGAGGAACTGCAGTGCTGCGAGCAGCCCGCCCCCATTCGAGGAGCAGCAGCCACCCAAGCAGCCTACACTTGTTGGATGAGCAGCAGACAGGTGAGGAGCAGCACCCCTGTCCAAGGAGTAGCAGCTGCATGTGCAGCTCACTCCTGCCTGAGGAGCAGCAGCTGCACAAGCAGCCTGTCCCCCATCCAAGGAGCAGCAGCCCTGAAAACAACCTGCCCCTGTCCAAGGAGCTGCGGCCTCACGAGCAGCCCACCCCATCTGAAGATCAGCAGCAGCATGCAGCCAACCCATCCAAAGAGCAGCAGCCACGTAAGTAGTCCATCCCCATGTGAGGAGCAGCTGACATGTGATTAGCCCACCCCCGTCTAAGGAACAGCAGCTGTGAGAGCAGCCTCCCCCACCAGCCAGAGGAGATACCACTGCTGTAAACAGAACTCACAGGAGGAGACACTGCCAACTGAGGAGCAGCCGCTAGTGCGACCGCTTGAGGAGCAACTGCAGCCCGAGGAGCCACTGCCACCCAAGGAGCAGCCCCTGCACAACTCGACATCTAGATCAGTCAGAGAGACCAAAAATGGGTAGACAAAGAAATGCCCAAAGGAAAGAAAAGGAGGAATTGCCAGAAAAGAAGCCTAGTGAAACAGAGGTATGCAATATGTCAGAAAAAGAATTCATAATAAGCATCAAACGGTTCATAAACCGGATGGATGAAAAAATCAACAACTTATGTAAGAATCAAGAAGAAATGAAGAGTGATATAGCTGCAAAAAAGACACCATGGTAGTTTTCAACAGTAGACTAGAAGCAGAGGACTGAATTAGTGAATTACAAGACAGGGAAGCAAAACACACCCAAACTGATCTGCAATTGGAGAAAAAAAATTAAAAGACAGGAGGAGAGTCTAAGGGAGCTATGGGACAACATGAAACGAAACAACATACGAGTAATAGGGGTGCCAGAACAACAGGAAGAGGAACAAGGGTTAGAAAACCTATTTGAAGAAATAATGTCAGAAAACTTCCCTGATGTGGGAAAGAAAAAAGTCAGATAAGCACAGACAGTACCAAACAAGATGAACCCGAAAAGACCCACACCAAGACTCATTATAATTATGATGGCAAATGTTCAGGACAAAGAGAGAATCTTAAAGGCTGCAAGAGAGAGATGGAAAGTTACATACAAGGGATCTCCCATTAGATTATCAAATGATTTCTCAACAGAAACACATCAGGACAGAACAGAATGGACGGAAATCTACAAAGTGATGCAAAGCAAAGGACTGAATCCAAGAATACTCTATCCAGCAAGGCTATCATTCAAAATTGAAGGGGAAATAAGAAGCTTCACAGACAAAAAAAGGCTAAGGGAGTTTATCACCACCAAGCCAGCAATGCAAGAAATGCTAAAGGGACTGGTGTAAAAAGAAGAAATAAAAAGCCCAGAAAGAAAACAGCCACAAAAAAATAGAAATGGCTACAAACAAGTACCTTTCAATAATAACTTTAAACGTAAATGGACTAAATGGTCCAATCAAAAGACATCGAGTGGCTGAATGGATAAAAAAACATGACCCATACATTTGCTGTCTACAAGAGACCCACCTCATTAGAAGGGACTCACACAGACTGAAAGTGAAGGGATGGAAAAATATCTTTCACGCAAATGGAAAGGAAAAGAAAGCTGGGGTAGCAATACTTATATCCGACAAAATAGACCTCAAAGTGAAGGCCATAACAAGAGATAAGGAAGGCCACTTCATAATACTAAAGGGATCAATACAACAAGAAGATATAACCCTGGTAAACATATATGCACCCAATGCAGGAGCACCCAAATACATAAAAAAACTCCTGGAAGATATCAAAGGAGAGATCGACAACAATACAATCATAGTAGGGGACTTTAATACACCACTGACACCACTGGATAAGCCCGCTAGACAAACAATCAGCAAAGAAACAGCAATCCTAAATGACTCACTAGATCAGATGGACTTAATTGACATCTTCAGAACACTTCACCCCAAAGCCATGGAATATACATTCCTCTCAGGTGCTCATGGGACATATTCAAAAATAGACCACATATTGGGTCACAAGCAAAGTCTCCACAAATTCAAGAAGATTGAAATCATAAAAAGCTTCTTCTCAGACCACGATGGCATAATGTTAGAAATAAACTACAATAAAAACAACCCAAAATACTCAAACACTTGGAAGCTGAATAGCATGTTATTAAATATTGATTGGGTTACCAATGACATCAAAGAAGAAATTAAAAACATCCTGGACACTAATGACAATGAAAACACAACAATCCAAAACCTATGGGACACAATGAAAGCAGTCCTGAGAGGGAAGTTTATAGCTCTACAGGCCTACCTCAAAAAACAAGAAAAAATGGTAGTAAATCATCTAACTCTACAACTCAAAGAATTAGAAAGAGAGCAACAAGAAAACCCCAGAGTGAGCAGAAGGAAGGAGATAATAAAGATTAGAGCAGAAATAAATGACATAGAGACCAAAAAAACAATACAGAAAATCAATGAAACCAAGAGCTGGTTCTTTGAAAGGATAAACAAGATCGACAAACCTCTAGCCAGGCTCACCAAGAAGCAAAGAGAGAGGACCCAAATAAACCAAATCAGAAACGATAGAGGCGAAATAACAACAGACCCCACAGAAATACAAATGATTGTTAAACAATACTATGGACAGCTCTACTCCAACAAACTAGACAACCTGGAGGAAATGGACAAATTCCTAGGAAAATACAACATTCCAAAACTCAATCAGGAAGAATCTAAAAATCTCAATAGGCCAATAACTATGGAAGAAATTGAAGCAGTCATCAAAAAGCTCCCAGCAAACAAAAGCCCAGGACCAGATGGCTTCTCAGGGGAGTTTTACCAAACTTTCAAGGAAGAACTAAAACCTATCCTCCTCAGACTACTACAAAAAATTCAGGAGGAAGGAACACTTCCAAGCTCATTCTATGAAGCCAGCATCACCCTAATACCAAAACCAGGTAAAGACAACACAATGAAAGAGAATTACAGGCCAATATCCCTCATGAACATAGATGCCAAAATCCTCAACAAAATCTTAGCAAATCGGATCCAACAGTACATCAGAAAGATCATACACCATGACCAAGTAGGATTTATCCCAGGAATGCAAGGATGGTACAACATCCGTAAATCAATAAACGTAATACATCACATAAACAAATTGAAAGAAAAAAACCACATGGTCATATCAATTGATGCAGAAAAAGCATTCGACAAAATCCAACACCCATTTTTGATAAAAACTCTCAGCAAGGTGGGAATAGAAGGATCATACCTCAACATAATAAAAGCCATATATGACAAACCCACAGCCAACATCATACTCAATGGACAAAAACTAACACCATTTCCCCTAAGAACAGGAACAAGACAGGGATGCCCACTCTCGCCACTCCTCTTCAACATAGTCCTGGAAGTATTAGCCATTGCAATTAGACAAGAAGAAGAAATAAAAGGCATCCAAATTGGAAAAGAGGAAGTAAAACTGTCCTTATTTGCAGACGACATGATATTATACATACAAAACCCTAGAGACTCCATCAAAAAACTACTAGACTTAATACATGAATTTGGCAATGTAGCAGGATACAAAATTAACCCCAAGAAATCTGAGGCATTTCTATACACCAATAGTGAACTTTCAGAAAGAGAGATTATAAAAACAATCCCATTTACCATCGCACCAAAAAAATTAAGCTACCTAGGAATAAACTTAACTAAAGAGGTAAAAGACCTCTACTCAGAAAACTACAGGACGTTGAAAAAAGAGATAGAGGAAGACATAAAGAGATGGAAGAACATACCATGTTCTTGGATTGGTAGAATCAACATCATTAAAATGTCCATACTACCCAAAGCAATCTATAAATTCAACGCACTTCCCATTAAAATACCAATGGCCTACTTCAAAGATCTAGAACGAACTCTCCAAAAATTCATCTGGAATAAAAAAAGACCCCGAATAGCTGCAGCGATCCTGAGAAAGAACAAAGTAGGTGGGATCTCAATGCCAGATATCAAGCTGTATTACAAAGCCACTGTTCTCAAAACTGCCTGGTACTGGCACAAGAACAGACATATAGATCAGTGGAATAGAATAGAGAGTCCAGAAATTAGCCCGAACCAATATGCTCAATTAATATTTGACAAAGGAGGCAAGAACATACAATGGAGCCAAGATAGTCTCTTCAATAAATGGTGTTGGGAAAATTGGACAGATATATGCAAGAAAATGAAACTAGACCACCAACTTACACCATACACAAGAATAAACTCAAAATGGATAAAGGACTTAAATGTACGACAGGAAACCATAAAAATTCTAGAAGAATCCAAAGGCAACAAAATCTCAGACATATGCCAAAGCAATTTCTTCACTGATACAGCTCCTAGGGCAGTTGAAACTAAAGAGAAAATGAACAAATGGGACTACATCAAAATAAAAAGCTTCTGCACAGCAAAAGAAACCATCAACAAAACAACAAGAAAACCCACTGCGTGGGAAAACATATTTGCCAACGTCATATCTGATAAGGGCCTAATCTCCAAAATTTATAGGGAACTCATACAACTTAACAAAAAGAAGATAAACAATCCAATCAAAAAATGGGCAAAGGATCTAAATAGACACCTTTCAAAAGAGGACATTCAGAAAGCCAAGAGACATATGAAAACATGCTCAAAGTCACTAATCATCCGAGAGATGCAAATGGCATATTTCACAGACCTAGAACGAACTTTCCAAAACTTCATCTGGAATAAAAAAGGAAACATCTTTTTTGAGGCAGCAAAAATTTGCATTGTTGATATGCAACATCTCTAAATGTATAACCTCTCACATACCTTTTCTTTCTACTTTTTGAAAAAGTATTCCAGCAGCCCACCCCTCCCATTAAATAGAAAAGCAATGTCATATTACAGTGATGGCGAACCTTTTGAGTTCGGCGTGTCAGCATTTTGAAAAACCTTAACTCTGGTGCCATGTCACATATAGAAATTTTTTGATATTTGCAACCATAGTAAAACAAAGACTTATATTTTTGATTTGATATTTATTTTATATATTTAACAAAGAAAAATCAACCAAAAAAATGAGTTCACGTGTCACCCCTGACACGCGTGTCATAGGTTCGCCATCACTGTCATATTAGAAAGAACATATTTTCTAGCATAGCAAATCTCTATGTATTATAATTTCATCTCTAATAATTTTTAGGGGGAAAAAAAAAGCTGCCCTAGCTGGTTTGGCTCAGCGGATAGAGTGTAGGCCTGCAGACTGAAGGGCTCAATTCCAGTAAAGGGCACATGCCTGGGTTGTGACCTTAATCCCCAATAGGGGACCTGCAGGAGGCAGTCAATCAATGATTCTCTCATCATTGATGCCTCTCTCTCTCTCTCTCTCTCTTTCTCTCTCTCTCCCTCTCCCTTCCTCTCTGAAATCAATAAAAATATATTTCTTAAAAAATAAGCTAATGCATACAATCCATTAGGGATCTCAAAGTCAAAGTAGCTACACAAAACACAAGTTAGAAGTGAAAGGTGAACGGTATGAAAAAGTACAAAAATGGGCAAGACTTAAGTGTGTGTGCAGGATTAAATACTTTTACATAAGTTTGGTATAAGAATAAAGGAATAAGGACAATAAAAAATGTTAAAATTACAAGGTAATTAGTTACAAAAAAGAACAACAACAACAACAACAACACACACACACAAACACAACAAAACAAAACAAAACAAAAAAAGCAGTTATACCCTAGAATTTCTTTTTTATTTGATCAAGGCAAAATAAGGGAAGGAATTTAATAGTAATTCATTAAAAATGAAAGGAAATATATAAAGGGATAATGCAAGAAATAAATAATAGGTGAAAGAATAAATAAATCATAATAAATCTAGGCAACATAGATTTACATGGTTTAAACCATGGTAAAAATGAGCTATTAAGCCATGAAAAGACATAAAGAAACCTTAGATGCATACTGTTAATTGAAAGAAGCCACTCTGAAAAGGCCACATACCAAATGTTTCCAACTAAATGACATTCTAGAAAAGATAAAACTGTGAAGACAGTGAAAAGATTAGTCGCTGCCATAGGTTAACGTAGGGAAGGTATAAAAAGGGGGAGCATGGAAAAATTTTAGTGAAAATAATCTGATGATACCATAATGATAGGTACATGTAATTAAACAGTTGTCCAAACTCATAGGATATTCAATACAAAAGGTGAACTGTAATGTAAACTATGGACTTTAGGTGATTATGATGTGTCAATGTAGGCTCATCAATTGCAACAAATGCAACACTTTACTGTATAATGTTAATAATGGGGGAAGCAATGCATGTGTGGGACCAAGAGATTTATGTAAAATCTCTGTTACTTCCCCCTCAATTTTGCTATGAACCTAAAACTTCTCTGAAAATATAGTTAGTTTTGTTTTTTAATCCTCAACTTAGGATATTTTTCTCCATTGATTTCCAGAGAGAATAAAAGGGAGGGAGAGGGAGAGAGAGAGAAACATTGATGTGAGAGACACATCAATTGGTTGCCTTCTGCATGCATGATTGAACCTGCAACCCAGGAACGTGCCCTTGACTGGGAATCAAACTCAGGGTCCTTTGGCTTGAAGGCAGATGCTCTAACCACTCCTAAGTGTTGAATTTTCAGCAGGAGTAAAAATATAGTTTTGGTAATAAAAAAGGTATTTCATGAATGAAAAATGAACAACACTAATTAACTGCCCACATATCACAATTAATGAAATTTCTGAATAACTATATGCTCATAAAATTGAATTGTAATCCTATATAATAAAAGCCTAGGGGGCGTCACGCCCTCCTGCAATGCCCTCGTGTGACGTTGTCACAAGATGGTCACCACAAGATGGCTGCCACAAGATGGCCAGCAGGGAAGGGCAGTTGTGGGCGATCAGGCCTGCAGGGGAGGGCAGTTGTGGGCAATTGGGCCGGCAGTGGGGGGGAGTTGGGGGTAATCAGGCCTGCAGTGGATGGCAGTTGTGGGGGACCAGGCTGGCAGGGGAGGGCAGTTGTGGGGGACCAGGCCAGCAGGGAAGGGCAGTTGGGGATGATTGGGCTGGCAGGGGATGGCAGTTGGGGGTGATCAGGCTGGCAGGGGAGCAGTTAGGTGTCAATCAGGCTGGCAGAGATGCGGTTAGGGGGTGATCAGGTTGGCAGGCAGAAGAGCGGTTAGGTGCCAGCAGTCCTGGATTGTGAGAGGGATGTCTGACTGCCAGTTTAGGCCCAATCAGCCTAAACCGGCAGTCGGACATCCCCCAAAGAGTCCCAGATTGGAGTGGGTGCAGGCCAGGCTGAGGGACACCCTCCCCTCTGTGCATGAATTTTGTGTAAATAATAGAGTTATTGAGATTCATTGAGATTTAAACACTGCTTCCCCTAGATTCAGTTAAATTTTATTTGACATTTTCATTACTTTTAAATAGTTTTCTTTTTAAAACATTTTAATTGTGAAATATAACATGTAGAAAAATAAAAAATATAGAAATGTTATCTTAATTTATTTCTTATATGTCTTATTTCACAGTAAAAAACTTTATCAAAAGAAAAAATACATTCAAAAAGTCTAATATAAAAATTGAGCTTAAATAGTGATAAATTAAGAAAAATTTATACCCTATAAAACAAATAATCTATAATCTATACCTTTGTTTTGAGATTTTATGACAGATATTAAAGCTGAGCCTGATAACAGATCATTGAACAAAAGAAAGCAAAAGATCAGGCCAACAATTTTAACTATAGAAAAACAAAACACACACACAAAAAATAGCCTGACCAGTGTTGCTCAATGGTTGAGCATTGACCTATAAACCAGGAGATCACAGTTAGATACCTGGTCAGGGCACATGCCTGGGTTGTGGGCTTGATCCCCAGTAGGGGACATGCAGGAAGGAGGCGGCTGATCAGTGATTCTCATCATTGATGTTTTTATCTCTCTTCCCCTCTCCCTTCCTCTCTGAAATCAGTAAAACTATGTTTTGTTTTGGGTTAAAATATATATATATATATAATTTATATATGATTCAACTTATATGACAGTCTAGAAATGACAAAAATTATAGGACAGGAGAATATATTAGTGGTTGTCAAGCATTGGGGGGGCAAGGAGGAAGAGTTGGTGTGACTATAAAGAGGTAGAATGAGAATTTTGTAATGATGGTATAGTTCTGTATCTGTACTGCAGTGGTCATTATACATTCTACACTTGTGATAACAGGGGCATGGAACTATGTGAACACACTATACTCATGTTAATTTCACAGTTTTGATATTGTACTATAATTATTTAAGATGTAACCATTGGGGGAAACTAGGAGAAAGGCACATGGCACATCTTTATACTTATATCTTTGCAGTATCCTGTGTACATATAATTACCTCAAAATAAACAATAAAAAGAAAAAAAGATAATCAGTAAGATTAAATACACACACACACACACACACACACACACACACACACAAAATATAGCTATCCTCTTTGTTTTAATAGCCCATAAAAAAAATTGAAGACAATATAGTGGCATTTTATATCTTCTAAATCAATCACTTTTAAATTTATAAGTTGAATATTGACAAATTTGGTAAATATGGGATCATTCATATAATGTTGACTACATACAAAAGACCAAAATTATAAATTTTAAGAAGTGAAAATAAAATTAAATATGAAATAATGACAAATTTGTATTACCAGATTAACATAGATAAAGCAGTTGAGAAGAAATAAAAAGTTTTTACAAGAAAGTATATTTCCTATTAGAAACCTCTTCATAAAAAACAAAAAATTCTTTAATAAGGCAACATGTTTTTTAAGTATACTTGCTGTAAAATAATATACAGCCATAAATTTTAGTTATGAAGAATATGAGGATGAACAAAATATGTTAACAATATAAAATATGCATTTATTTGCATTAAGAAAGAATAAATGTTTTTAATTTAAACATGATACTAATTTATAAGTTGAGGGTGCTTACAATAAATTCAATACACAATTGGTGTATAATTAGTTTAATAGTGTTTGAATTTTCTTAGCTGATTTTCTTTATGTTAGTTAGCTAGTTCTAGGCAAGCTCAGTTTAAAAGTAATGTAGACTCTCAATTCTCTCAAGTAGGATATATTTTTTACTTTGAATTATCCAGAAAAATAACATGCAGTTTAGAACTACAAAAAGAAGTCACTTACCCCATTCCCTTTGCATTTTGTAGTGGCATTACAGTTAGATTTCTTTAAATCAATTTCTTGGCAGGTTTTATTTTCACAATACTGAAAAAAAAAATCCAAACATAGTATTTTGTAATTATTTGAAAATTTGATATGGAAAAAAATTGTTATCTATGCATAATACATGCTCAAGTTGAGATTTTTTATTCCATATCTGATTCTAGTACAATGATACTGGCATACCAATACAAAATTCTAAACAATATTAAATTTAAGGAAAAAATATGAGGGTGTTTGCTTTAACATGGCTGATGTGATGATGTCATGTAATTTTGGTTTTGGCTTTTACAATTATTAATGTTGTGTTATAAATAATAGGTTAGGTTAATGTTAATGATTTGCCCCTCAAAAATTGGAAGAAAATTTATTAGCTTTGTTTGGCTTTCAAACATGAATTAATATTTTGGATTATAAATTATCATGAGTCTTTGTTATAATAGTGATCAGACTTATCTGGCAAGATAAATATTTTAAGTTAATTTGTATCCATTATAAAATCCCTGTTATGTCTAAGTGGTTAATCCAGGTAATTAGTATGTGGACATGTGACTCTGCCTCATTTATCTTTTTTTATTAATTATCCTACTAGTTTATTTTCTTTTGATTTCCCTAAAAGTACACAGGGAATGAACACCAGGAAGTGGGATCATTAGGGCCATGTTAGAAGCTGCCTACAGAAATAAGTCAGTCAGAAAAAGTTAAGAACCGTATGATTTCACTCTTATGTGGTATAAAAAATTAAAAGCAACAAATGAACACACAAGAAAAGCAAACAAAAACTCACAGACATCAGTATGGAGGTTACCAGGGGGTGGGGTAGTAGCAAAGGGTAAAGGGGGCCAATATATGGTGACGGAAGATCATCTGCATCATAAAAATGTACCATTGAAACCTATATAATCTTATAAACCAGTGTCAACCCAATAAAAAATAAAAAAGGAGCTGCTTACTACAGCAAACAAGTTTTCCAAGGGGATAGGATTGCTGAGCCCTGATATAAGAATTAGCTAATTGATTCACCATGTCAAGGTTTCATTTTATTTTTAATTCAGCAAGTGTTGAATGCCATTTACATGCAACATACTGATTTACAATTTCTTTAAATCTCAGAGGCCTTATGTTTTCTGAAATGTGTGCCCTCATACTTTCAGGCTAACTAAGCCTCTGAACCACTTTTGTTCTCCCTTTATTTTATGCTCTTATGTACGTACAGATGCATGTGTAAATGCACCTATGTATGTACAGATGCATGTGTAAATGCTCCTATGTATGTACAGATGCATGTGTAAGTGCTCATATGTATGTACAGATGCATGTGTAAATGCTCATATGTATGTACAGATGCATGCATACATAAGCTTGTACATTATCACTGTAACAATGCTTTCCCAGAACAGGCTTCTTGTTTGCTTCTTCCAATCCTCTCATATTTACATTTTGGTCAAATACATAAGAAGATGATTTAAGAAATATGAAAGCTCAATTATGTTTCTTTATGAAGCAGGGAAAACTGGAAACTCAGGATTATAATTTTATGCTTTAAAGCTGTTAGAATTCAAAGATCTAAAACAAAATCACCTGTCAGTGCAATCTTATGCTTAAAACACATACATATTTCCTCAGATAAGGACTGATGACAAGTTAACTGAACAAGAGTTATTGGATAACTGAGATTTAGTTTGGTTACCTTTTCAATATCATATGGGAAATAAGTGACAGTACCAGGTTGCAATTCATTCAGTATAATTGTGATAGTCATCATTGAATATAGTATCAGATAATTACATACTTTATTAAAGCTAAAATACACAAACATGTTTTGTTACCATTTGTGTGCCACACACAGTACCATCAGCTACATAGCCATAATCTCTTCCATCTGATCTCACTGATAATCCAGTAGGGATGGATAAGCATACATGCCCTTGAGTATATGAATAAATTGCAGATTGAATATTATTTTTATAAGTATTTTTCTGTGGCCAAACACAAGCTAATTTTCCACAGAGAACATCCCTAGAAATGAAAAGCAGAAAATTTCTCATAGTGTCTTCTTTTAATGATACCAAATCCCAAATAAGTGTGATATTACATGGGTAGTAGCATAAATGTTATTTAATTGATGGTATAAAGCCAGAAAAAATAAGTCAAAATAACATCTTTATTGCAGAACTGAATGCAATTTAATTAATTAGCATTGCAGCAGAATTGAAAAGTACACACAGCTCAGATGTATAGAGGTGATGTCATTTCCTATTTCAGAAATAAAATTTGTTGTCTAGCCTCCAGTTGTATTAGAGCAATCATCATATTTTATTACATTTTTTGGGGAAATTCATCACCTGTCCTCACTTTGCTATAGCTTGACCAGTCTGGTCATTTGTTACTCAAGATTTTCTACGAGTGGCTGATTGCCTTTATTTACTCTTTGTATATCATTAGAGCCTCCTCTGATTATGATCTTTACTCAGGGCAGCTCTGTTTTATACAGACTTTTTATTTTTATCTCAAGATTATTCCAACCTGTTGATACTTTCAATAGTTCTGTACTCCTCTCTTGAGAATTAAGAAATGTTTAAATCTCCTTTATACCATCATACACCAAAGGCTGTCCCATACACAGTTTATTTTGCCATTTATAATCTATCATTGGATAGAACATTGGCTTCTCTAAGAGGCTTATAAAATTTCTAGTCTGTGGCCTGGAAATAATCTATGTTATTTCTTGCTCTTGGAATCACTCAGCTCTATCAACTCTCATCCTCAATGGAAACAACAATTTCTTAGGTATTGATATGGTCTGTTGAACATTTCATGATTATTTTTCCAAAAGTCTCCTCTTAGGAAATTTATCCACTTAGGGAATTAATTCATTTGTCTTAAAAGATCATTTTGGATTCTTTAATATTGCAGGAATTAGCTTAACGACATTATTAAGTGAAGATTGAAATGAGATTGGGAGCCAAAACCTAAATCTCTTTCCAAGCTTCTCTCCTTACCACATATTTTTTCTAGTTTCTCAGATCTAGATATTTATGTATTTTAATTGTGGCTCCATTCTGTTTCTATGAATTACATCTTAAACCATCTTTGAATGGCAGGTCTCTTTCCAGGGTGGCTATGGGGTACACAAACTCTTTCTCCAAAGTCCACTCACTCAAATTTTGCATTTGTGGTTGAATTCTTAGTACTGCTTTTTCTTCTGAAAAGGGATCACAATCCACTTAGAGCAGATAAATTATGCTATTGAATTCCAGTCACTTTTAGTGATTTTATTTCAGGAAAAGTCATGTACTATCATCAGCTCAGATGAAGTCCAGATAAGTCATGCTTGCTAAATTTTATAGTACCGTCCACCTTTCTTTTTCCTTCTTTCATAGGTAATCTTAGGCCCAGGGCAGTAGACATGTCCCTGGTCACGCAGGAGAGAGAAGTATGTCTGGTTTACCACCTGCCGGAGACCAATTCCAGCATGACAGCAGGCCTGCATCTGGGAATGGCTGAAGGCATTTCCCCAAACCTAAATAGGATATATTAAACTTATTGCTGGAAGGCCAGACATCTAAAAGGCATCTTAATCTACATGTTATTGCCTCCTATTGGCCAAACACCTGAACAGCCGTAGGCTAATTCCCCCATTCTGACAATGTTTCTGTATACCCTTTGAAGTGTATATCTCTGCCTCGCCTCAGGACAAGTTGTGTTAATAAAAAGCATGGGTCCTGGGGATGGGAAGACTTAGGAGATCTTAGACTTAAGACCTTAGAACTTAGCTGCTCCTTTAGAGCTCCTCTGACCCCCAAATGCCTTTCAAAATTATATCTTGTCTCCAGACTCTTTATTAGTCTCTGGACTCTTATTTAACATCTACGCACAGCCTTCTCCAGATTCCTGAACCCTTCTTGATGCTGGGACAAGAACCCCAGCAACCACCATCTCCCGTCTTTGTTGGCATCCACTGTAGTGTAGCAGATCTGCCCGATGACTGGTGTTCTGTATTGTTATCTAATACAGGTGTGGCTGATTATTCCTTGTCTTTCAGAGATTATACAGGGCCTCCTCGTGAGATTTCCCCTCATCAGCACTCACTTTATGATTCCAGACCTTCTCTTTCAATCCATTATTCTTCTTGTGCCGAGGTATTTGGAAAATTCTGCATTCTCTACATGCCATACTTAATATATAGTAAATTTATGTGGTGACAGGTGAATGCTATCTTAGTCCCATCCAGCTAGCCACCTTCTCCAGACATTTATAATCTTCAAAAATCTCCACAAAGGAACCACGTTGTTTTTAACCACGTTGAGTGTGGTTCCTACCTAAGAATTCAACAATTTTTCCTGACTGTGTCTTGGAGGTTAAAAGAAAGTCCTGCTTCTCCTTGGATCACTTGACCTTATCTGAGTGTTTTTATATTCTGTTCTCCTCTCTTAGTTTTTGAATTGGGCTCTGTTTCTATTTTTAAGCCACGTTTTGGTATAACTGATCTCTAAAAAGCTGTACACACTTACTGTATTCAACTTGATGAGTTTGGGGTCAAGTACACACTGTGAAGCCATCAGTACCATCAGGAACATAAACATATCAATCACTTTCCAAAGTCTCCTCCACCCTTTGTATTATAACAATTATTATTTTTGCTGTAAGAACATTCAACATAAGATCTACCTGCATAGCAAATTTTAAGTAGAGAATACCATAGTTTTAGCCACAGAAACTATGTTTATAGTAGACCTCTATAACATATTTGCTACTATTTTTTCCAGCTTTATTGAGGTATTAGAGGCCCAATGCACGAAATTCATGCAAGGGTCCCAGCCCCCACAGCCCCGGCTTCGTCCAGAAGGTCGTCCGGAGGGTTGTTTGGCTGTCCAGTCTAATTAGCATATTATGCTCTTATTATTATAGATAGTTGACAAAATTATAAGATAGTTATTAAAGTGTAAAAAGTGATGATTTGATATGGGTATGCATTGTGAAAGAATAGCACACATCTAGTTAATTCACATTCATCACTTTACATTTTATCCTGTTTGTGTGTGTGTGTGTGTGAGAGAACATTTTTCTATTCTCTTAGCAAATTTCTAATATATAACATACAGTGTTGTCAATTATAGTCACAATGTTGTACATTAGATCATCAGACCTTATTCATCGGATAGCTGAAAATTCGCATCATTTTACCAACCTCTTTCTATTTCCCTTTGGCAACCACTTTTCTATTCTCTGTTTCTATGCATTTGACTTATTCTTTTTAAGATTCCACATGTAAGTGATACTAACCGGTATTTGTCTTTCTCTGTTTGGCTATTTCACTAAGAATACTGCTCCCAGGTTCATCTATGTTGCCACAAATCACATGATTTTCTTCTTTTTACAAGCTGAGTAATATTCCGTTAGAAAGATACCAATATTTTTTTATCCATTCATCCATTAATGGACACTTAGATTGTTTTCATACTGTGGCTACTGTGAAGCTGCAATAAAATATCTTCAAAATACTTATTTCATTTCCTTTTGGTATATAGCTAGAAGTGGAATTGCTGAATCAATTGCTGTTAGTTTTATTTCAATTTCCTCAGCAAACTTTTATTTGTTTTTATAGAGGCTATACCAGTTTACATTTCCACAAGCAGTATACAAGGATTCTCTTTTCTCCACATTCTTGCTAGTATTTGTTATCTAATGTCTTTTTTATAATATCCATTCTAACAAATGTGAACTGATATCTCATTTGCGGTTGATCTGCATTTTCCAGATGATTTGTTGAGCACCTTTTTTCTCTTCAAAGTGTCTACTTAAAAATATGATTGTCTTATGTGTGTGGTCTTGCTGATCTTAAGATCCTCTTTTTGTTTTGAACCCTTAAAATTTTAATTTTAATGTGTCTTTATGTGGGTGACTTTGAATTCCTCTTATTTGGTTTCTCTAGTATTCCTGGGAATTATTATCCCCAGGTTAGGAATGTTAATGCTTTTAGTAATGATTTCTTTGATAAGCTTTCTGTCCTGTTCTCTTTCTTCTTCTGGTACCCTTATAATGAGTATTGTGCTCTTATTGATGGTGTCCTATAAGTTCCTTAAGCTATCTTCATTCTTCACCTTTCTTTCTTCTTTCCTTCCTTCCTTCTTTCCTTTCTCTCTCCTTCCTTCCTTCCTTCCTTCCTTCCTTCCTTCCTTCCTTCCTTCCTTCCTTCCTTCCTTCCTTCCTTCCTCCCTCCTTCCTCCCCTCCCTCCCTCTCTCTCTTTCCCTTTCTTTCTTTCTTTCTTTTCTTTCTTTCTTTCTTTCTTTCTTTCTTTCTTTCTTTCTTCCTTTCTTTCTTTCTCTTCTTTCTATTCTCTTTCTCTCCTTCCCCACTTCCTCCTTTTCTTCTTTCTCTTTCTTCCTTTCCTCTTGTCTCCTTTCATTTTCTCTCTTCTTCTCCTCTCTCTCTCTCTCCCTCTCTTTCTTTTCCTGATTGTTTGAATTTTACTCTCCTGACTCCTAGTTCATTAACCCCTTCTTCTGCTTGATCAAGTCTTCTGTTGAACCTCTTTATTGAATACTAGAGACCCAATGCATGAATTAGTGCATGGGTGGGGTCTGGCCAGCCCACCCTGATGGGGGCGATTGGGGCTAGGCTGGCCAGGGAAAGGGGCCACTGGGGTTGTCTGGCCGGCCCCACCCCCAATCAGAGTGGTGGGGCAATCAGGGATGGGGCTGGGCGGCCACCGCAGTGCACATCATAGTGACTGGTTGTTCCATCATTCCGGTTACTTGGCTTTTATATATATAGATTTCATTTTAGTTATTAAGTTACTCAGCTTGGTCAACCTCTTGTCTGTTACTAATTTTGTGATTCTTTTATTTTTAATACTCCTATGAAATTCAGGAAGTGTTGTTGTGGGGTAGGCACTTTCTTTATTGGATTTCATAATTCCTTTTATTCTATAGCTTATTCCAGAACTACATATTCAGCTATTCATAGGTACTGCCATATTTTATATATCAATATTGTGAAAACAAAGAAGCTATTGTTCATATAATCATGTATTTTGAGTCAAAACACTTGCTTTATGATCACTATCATGCATTGACTTAATAAAAATTCCATTTTAATTCTCAACATGTAGCATCAATTCCTGTTTTTTGTTTGTTTTTGTTTTTGGCAGTTTGCATCCACTTCCTTCCTCTGATAAAAAGCTTCAGCTTTCTTTTAATCTAGACTCATTAATTGAACAGTATCAGAGAAAAAATAAGGGGAGTAGAAAACTGAATTATATAGAAGGAAAATACATATAATGTTGTTTCAAAATATTCTCCTGCGATATGATTTACTGTCCATTATTATTCGTGTCTCTTGACAAGAAATACAGAATTTTATGAAACAATCATTTTTATATACATACTTTGGTTCACAAGGTAATGGTTGTGAATTTTTAAAACCACAGTTTCCAAATCTACCACGAAAAGAATTAATTTCTTCAAAACAGGCAAATGGAGCACCTTCAGCACCTTAAAATGCAAACACATTGGTTATTATTTTTAATTCAATTTAAAAGTTTTGTCAATAAAAAGCTAATGAATTGCTTATTGAATAATCAAAATATCGTGATCTTGATTATACTTTCCCCCCTATATTTACCTTGTCAATTGTTTTACCTAATAGAAAGCAAAAAGATTATATCTATTGTAGTAAATTATATTGTTGTTAAAAACAAATTGCTTTCCTTCCCTGTGGTCATGCATACTTCTTTGCCCAAAGGGTATCAGACTTGATAATTTCTCTGTTTAATGAAATGAGAGATTTGAAACATGTCACTTATAAGCAAAAACCTGTGGCACAGCACCATACAATTGAAAAGGAATTTTAACTCCCAGATTTTCCCCAAGAAACAAAGGATTTGTACTTCTTCCATTGTCATAGTACATATAAGATGCAGTTTGTCTTCTACTTTGTAGGGGATGTCAAATCATGCCTCTGACAACTGGACTCCTGAAAATTTTACTGATATGACTGTTCCTGAATATTTCCAGGGTTAACTTACTGCTCTTTGTAGCACATGTCTTAGACCACCCACATTCTAGTTATACTTTGCTTATTTAGCAAGATTAGTACAAAATCGTTGTTGGACTGGATCAATGTGATACTTTCTGGGACGTACAAATGTCTTCAATTACATTATGGCTGAATAAACATTGCCCTGAAGCAAAACTCAAAATTAATACTATTATCTATTGCAAGCAAACTTTTTCTAATTCTCTTTTCAAATTGGCATAGATAAGAATATATTTGCAAAGTCAATGACTATCCTAATACCACATATCTAAGGCCATGCTAATCTGCGCTAGCATAATATCACACCTGGCACAGTGGATACAATTACTTAATCTACCACTTTACTGCATTTTCAGTAGATTACTATTATCTTTCAAGGACTATCTGGTTTATGCAAGGATCAGATTGAGTAATTAAATGTATATATTATATAGCCAATCAACTCTGCATCCTTTAAATCTTTGAAGGTAGCACTAATTTCTGAAAAAGGACAGTTACGGAGGCTTTCTCCTACAAAATTCTAGGACTGAGAAGTAAATACCAAATTAATTTGTGGGGCTAGTAGAACCAATGTAAACTGAAACTTGCTAAGAACTCTATTCCCTGACCCCTATAAGTCCTCACTGTCACAGAGAGACCATGATGACACTGAGTTTCTGGGTATCCACATTAATTCAGACTTTTTGTCCACCAGTTTCCAAAATGTTTGGGTATTTCTCTTTCCCCAGTGAACAGATAAGCCAGTTAAATAATTGTAGGTCATTTGTGGATACACTAGGGGCATTGTTAACATGAATATTGTCTAAGGTGTTGTAGAGTTTTCCTTTGGGGCCCTTAACTCCCCTTAAGTCAATGAGTTTTGATTCTGAAAATTGTCTTAGCTTTAGAATTTGGACATAAGATTATTATTGTTGGTTGCCCACAGAACACATAGAATAGAAATGATATTGTATGAAGTATCTTCCTGTCTATCTATAGACCAGGTATATGTCTGCTATTCCTTGTTAAAATAACTAGAGGCCCTCTCGCAATCCAGGAGCCCTCAGGGGATGTCTGACTGACGGCTTAAGCCCGTTCCCCCAGGGGAGTGGGCCTAAGCCTGCAGTCGGACATTCTTACTGTTGCTGCGGAGGCGGGAGAGGCTCCTGCCACCGCCACTGTGCTCACCAGCCATGAGCCCAGCTTCTGGCTGAGGGGGGCTTCCCCTGTGCGAGCGCACTGACCACCAGGGGACAGCTCCTGCATTGAGTGTCTGCCCCCTGGTGGTCAGTGTGCATCATAGCGACTGGTCATTCAGCAGTTTGGTCGATTTGCATATTAGCCTTGCATTATATAGGATTTTATCTATCTTATTTCTAGCAGTCAAACACTACTATCTGGCCTTGTGTTGTTGTTGTTTTAATTTATTTTTATTGATTTCAGAAAGAGGAAGGAGAGGGAAAGAGAGATAGAAACATCAATGATGAGAGAGAATCATTAATCGGCTGCCTCCTGCATGCCCCCCTACTGGGAATCAAGGCTGCAACCTGGGCATGTGCCCTGACCGGCAATCAAACTGGTGAACTCCTGGTTCATAGATTGACACTCAACCACTGAGCCATGCCAGCCACACAGTTACAGACAAGAAAATGAGGCTCAGCGAGGGTCAATGACGTGGCCAAGTTCTCACAGCTGAGGCTGCCACGTGATTAGTTGTTGTTGTTTTTAAAAATCTTGTAATACATACTGATGTCAGTCATCCTCTTGGGGTAGTTGACTAACCCCATGTGTAGCTCTGGAGCATAAGTAGCATGTTAATATGTGAACTGGGCCTCATTTGTGCCTGATTGGGCCAAAATGTCTAGGCCTGGATATGTGTTTCTCTGGGAAGGTGGGTGAGGTGTGTCTGTGCAGTTGAGACAATTCTGAAGGATTAAGCAGACAGCTGAAGAATAATGACAACTGGAAGTATTTTCCTTGTCCACTACACCTTACTTTTCTTTTAGCGTTCTTTTTTTATTTAAACTTTAAACTACACTTAGCGAAAGAATTTTTATATTGTTTTGTGTTTACATATGCACTGTCTTTATCTCTTCATCATAAGCTCCATGAGTACGTTAACCATGTGACTATGTTCCTCTTGTTGAAAATTACCAACTCTCTGCACATACACATTCAGTATATATATTTTTACTGGAAAAATATGATTAATTAAACGTCTATAATTCCTTTAAAGGTATAAATTAACTTAAAGCAAAATTTAAATTAAACTATTTGTTAATTCATATAACTCATATATTAGACTGATTTAGAACAACCTCCTATCATATAGTTTTTGGTAAAATAAGAACAAGAAACAATGCTGACCAGAGGAAAAGGAAAGTGGGGGAATGTGAAAGAAGACAAAAGGGAGGAATGGAAAGAGACTCGACTTTGGGTGGTGAGCACACAGTGCAGTATATAGTTGGTGTTTTATTGAGTTGTACACTTAAAACTGTATAGTTTTATTAACCAAGTCACTCCACTAAATGTAATTAAAAAAAGAAAGAAAAATGCTTGCTCTAGATAGGAACCAAATAAATGAATAAAATAGGAACGAACTGCATCACAAGATCAAAATTTTGACCTATTTGGGTAAGTTTTGTGGAGATCAGAGCATATATAGGAGAAGTAAACACACACGAAAGGCTAAATCTTACCTAAACATCTTTATTTTAATTAGAACTAAAAATATGTCAAATGTCAACTAACTCATTTCTGGGTCGAATATTTATTTATTTATTAAAGTAGGAGTATGCCCTTATTATAGTAAAAATTCAAGATTTACTGACTTGCCATTCTAAGCTCCATGTAAATTAGGAGTTGTAAACACAATTTTTACCCTGGT
The DNA here is from genome assembly GCF_000412655.1 of Myotis brandtii. Taxonomy (NCBI): domain Eukaryota; kingdom Metazoa; phylum Chordata; class Mammalia; order Chiroptera; family Vespertilionidae; genus Myotis; species Myotis brandtii. Next base: position 3,014,762 of record NW_005353460.1, read on the forward strand.
AGTTAATTACCAAATACAAAAATCAAACCGTGAAAAAAAATAGTACAATACTATCATGGGAAAACCTCAAACATTTCTAAAAAAATAACCTTCTTTAATTCAAATTTAGTTTTTACTGAGATTGTGATTCAGGCTTTTCCACTTCTTGAGTTATGTGACATGTATTTTATCTTATAGAGGGATCCAATTTTGAAGTAAAATATATATACAAGAAAGAGCAACACCTTTTCCAAATATGTTGGCACACTGATAATCAGTAGTTTGGCATCGTCCCTTATAGCAAAATGCAGTTCCCAAACCACACACGTGGCCATTCAATGCGTAAGTGTCAGGAACACAGTCACTGTAAGTTCCATTGCAGTACTCTGTAAAATCACACTCTTGATCGGCACTCTTTCTACATGGAGTGCCTGCTACTGATATCTAGGAGAAAACAGAAAAAGAATATCATGATCTGTAAATGCCTATCTTCAATTATTTACTGGAGAGTTTTATCAGATTAAATATGCCTGATCAATGATACTTGAGGGAGTCACAGTTAGGTAACCAAGGCAGTTAGCTTTCAGAAGGAAATAGTAGGTACAGTACCAGTGTTCATTATGAAGACTGTCTCAAAAGGATACTTTGCAAACTGCTTTGTGTTCTATTTTGAGAGGTGATGACAGAAAATTAATATTTACTAGGTGTTTTGTCACCAAAAAAGGACTTATTTGGGAAAAAGAATGGATTGCAACCCAGCACCTGCAGACATGACAAGCCAGGTGCACACACTTTACCCAGTAAGACAAATTGGAGAGGTATTTATCCAAAGGAAGAGGAAGTTAAGGGAAAGTTAAAACCATAGAGCTTTATAATGAGCATAGAGTTCTTCCTAGAGAGTTTGTTCTCGTATAGTCTTACGAATATGTACAAGACTTCCATAGCCTTAGCTCCTACCATAGACACTCCGGACTGATTCTATTTTCTTTTTTTAAAAATTTTTAAATGTTTTAAAATATTTATTGGTGAAATTATTACATATATCCTCTTTTTTCCCCATTGACCTTGTCTAGCTTGCCCCTGTCCCTGCCCTAGGCCTTTACCACCCTATTGTCTGTGTCCATGGGTTATGCATATTATATACACTATTCAGCAACAAAAGAGCAGTGAACTGATAAATACCACAATGTGATTGAATCTCGAATGTTTTATACGAAGATGCCTAATGACAATATTTACACATATTATATGATTGATTTATGTTATATTCTTTCAAAATCAAAATTAGAGATGTGGAAAACAGATCTGTAGTTACCAGATTTCATTATAATAATTTCATTATTGCCAACAGTTCTATGGGTAAAGGTATGGATTAACTACAAAAGGACACAGGGATTTTTGGAAAGTGATATTGAAATCTCCCATCCCTTGATTGTGGTGCTAGTTACAAGACTGAATATGTTTACAATAATAACTTAGAAGTATTCACTAAAATAACTTCACTTTAAGACATTGTATCTTAATTTAAAATATGGGTAAAATATATGAAATATTTATGATATAATTTATCAGAATTGGAATTATAAAATATTTTTCATTATGGGACTTCTTTATTCAAACATATATCTTGAAATATCATATTATTGAATGTATATTTAGCTTGCATTTATTAACTCTTGCACATATAAAGTAATTTATGTAACCATTCCAATACTAATAAATATTAAATTTGCCTTTATGAGTTGCTATTGCCAACAGTCCTGTAATTAATATTTTCCCCTCAGCTTTCCATACATGTGTATGATTATAGAATAGATACATAAATAAAAGAGATAATGATGGTAATCACTTAATTTGATAACTTATACTCTATTCAAAGATATGAAAATATTCATAAAGGAATTATAGAAATTCAAAATTCCATGAACAATATCCAGAAATATCCGTTCCCATTCCTTAGCCAATATCTGACATTGCTAAATTTAAGATTGCTATTGGATGTCTGCTTTATGATATGGCATTATTATTTTTATTTAGGTTTACCTTAGTTTCTGAAAAAGAGCAATGTACACATTAAACAATTGTATTTACATTGTTGTAAATTGCCTGGGCCCTCTATTTGCCTCTCTCTCTCTCTCTCTCTCTCTCTCTCTCTCTCTGTGATTTGCCTTTTAGTTATCAATATGTGAGCATTCTTTGCATATTCTCTATGCTACAAACTTGTCTGCTATTCATGTTATAATTTTCACAATTAATAATTTACTATTTATTTGACTTTATAATTTTCTTGACTTGAGTTTTTGACATAGTAATGTATATGATTATTCTACTCTTTGTATGCTTAATTTAGAAGATGGTAAACTGTGTTTTCAACACGAGAGAATAATCAGTACCAATCCGAGATGCCTTCTTTATTTCACAGAAGTTTTCTTTACATGCTTGTGGTTATTTATGCATTATTTTGTTCCACTGAATTACTTTGACAGTCTTTCATCAATTCTACATTAATTCAATCAACATAGCTTGCTATTATCACATTCAATTCCCTTTTAATAAAGATTGGAAACTTACCTGACATTCTGGTGTACAGCATAGTCCAGAACCACATTTTACTGAGCCTTTCAGTTTACATGTGTTATAATCACAGCACTTCTTAAACTGGCATTCCTAAAATCTCAGAAGAAAAAATATTATTCTAGTTCAGCCATTTAACAGTTCTTTTTTCTTAATCTCAACTTCTATTTAACACTCTTCTGTGTTCAATTTTTCAATTTTGCACTATATGATAGCCAGGAATATCCAAAGGCATATCCAACTATAAGAACTAAATAAATAACATCTAAAACAGCAGTTGATCAGTGATATTAGTAAAATGTTTGATAGTTAAGTATTTATAATTATTAATAAATTGGTAAGTAATTAAGTTGGTAATTAATTTAACTGCCAACATGGAAATACATCTTTGGGGAGAAAAAGGGTGAGTTTTCAAAAGAAAACTTTCCCCTATTGCCTTTTTAGTAATTTGTTTAGTAAAATTTACCTTTGTGAATAAAATTAGTAGAGGTAGACAATATATATAATAAAAATATATTTAGTATATTAACCATGTGTTATGTTTTACTATAATGAAATAAATAAAACAAGATATGTCAATACATATATATTTTTACAAGGTAAATGGCATAATTACAATGATGTTAAAAAACTATTTTTCCATGTAAATGCATTTATTTATAAAATTTTGAAGCATTATTACATTCTAAACACTTTTTTCTAATTTACTATTTGTTAGAATATTAACATGTTGGCAGCACATTTTAGGCATCTTTACTTATTTCATCATTAAGTATAAAATCTCAGGACAGTAATTTGATTTTATCTTTTTTAACTTAAAACCATATAAATGTTTTAAAACTTATTTGTTATTAAAGTATAGTCAACATACACTATCATAATTGTTTTAGTCATACAACATAGTGATTTGACATATACCATCATATGTGATCACCATAATAAATCTAGTAATCTTCTATCACCATACATGATTGTTACAATATGGACTATTTTTCCTATCTATATCCCCATGTTATTTTGGAGGACAAGAGATAGTTAAAAAAAAGTTTAATAGTATGTAAACAAGTGGTGGTCAGTTATTTTTGTAGGTCAACACAAATTGAAGTAACTTGTGGGGTTTAATCATGGAAAAACTTTATTATATTTAAGTAGAGGGGGATTGTTAAATATTATACATTAATGATATTAAAGTAGACAAAATATGTGGTCCTATATGTTGAAAATAGCATGCTTTGAATATTTGGTTGATGGAACTATAGTAGCCTGGATACCTATATTTAGAAGGGAGCAAATAGAAACTTGAAAATATAGGAATATTGTGAATGATTAAGACAGAAATATTATAATGTTTTGACATTCTTGCAACCCACAAGAGATGGAAAAATGTGAACCAAATTCAGGAAAAGTTTGTAGGGAAAAAAGAGAGTGAGGTCATATGAGTTAGACATTAAATTGTGTAGAAAAATGAATTTATTTAGCCTATATATTTAAAATCTCTCTGCTGGGATAATCAGGAACAGTGTGTGCAAACCAGGTTTCCATGACTTATCTTTGCAATTGAAGAGGTGTGGGAAAGTGATTCATATATCCAATTTGTCCCCATTTTCATATCTTAGTTCTATATTGAATATATAATACTAAAGGCCTGGTGCACAAAAATTTGTGCACTTGGGGGGGGGGTCCTTCAGCCTGGCCTGTGTCCTCTTGCAGTATGGGACCCCTCGGGAGATGACCACCTGCTGGCTTAGGCCCGCTCCCTGGGAAATTGGGCCTAAGCTGGCAGTCAGACATCCCTCTGGCAGCCCAGGAGCCTTTGGAGGATGTCAACTTGCCAGCAGGGAGCAGGACTAAGCTGCAGTCTGACATCCTTAGTGCTGCTGAGGAGGCAGGAGAGGCTCCCACCACCACC
>NW_005353460.1:3020414-3021803 GCF_000412655.1 Myotis brandtii
AGGCACATCCCTAGTGGGGAGGCGTGCAGGAGGCAGCTGATCGATGTTTCTCTCTCATCGATGTTTCTAACTCTCTTTCCCTCTCCCTTCCTCTCTGTAAAAAATCAATAAAATATATTGAAAAAAATAAAAAAAATAAAAACTTGTACCTTAGCAGAGATTAATGTCAACCAAGATTAAATTTTAATTTATCATTGCTTGTCTTTAACATTGTAAAATTACATAAAAAATGTATCATCCCAAGAAAAAAATATGGTATAATAGTTAAATCTATTATCTATCCATCCATCCATACCTACATACATCATTTACATTTCTCTCCACCTGATATACTCTTCTATACACAAAACTTCCTCCCTTATTTCAGCCAGATGTTTGCTCAAATGTCACTTTCTAAAGAGGTCTTTCTTAACAACATTATCTAAAACTAGTGACCCGGTGCACAGATTCATGCACATTGAAAGGAAATTAATTAGAAGGTGGCCAGCAGGGCAGGACTGGGCAAGAAGGGCCAGACACACCCTGGAGCCAACCTCCCGTGGCTTCTCCCCGGCATCTGTGGAGCGAGTGGGGTCCCTCCAGCAGGTGGGGTCCTTGGCCTGGCCTGGGGAGATTGGGATGAAACCAGCTCTCCTACAACCCCCGAGGGGTCCCAGAATTGCTGTTGTACAGGATGTGAAACGCAAACGCAAGTGTGCAGTAAACCAGATTCAGGCCAACAGTGCCTCAGCAACAATATAACCCATGGCCAAAGGTGGAATCACATGACCCTGAAAGGAATTGGCTCACTCCTCTCTGGTTTCAGGGTATGTCACCTGAGAACCGTTGTTGCCAAGTCACAAGCCTGAGTTGAGATTCTGCCCCCTAGTGGTCAGTGTACATCATAGCGACCAGTGGGATGGGGGTGGGATACTTAGCATATTAGCTTTTTATACATATAGACTAGAGGCCTGGTGCATAAAAATTTGTGCACTTGGGGGAGGTCCCTCAGCCCGGCCTGTGCCCTCTCACAGTTTGGGACTCCTCGGGGGATGACTACCTGCTGGTTTAGGCCCACTCCCCAAGGGATTGGGCCTAAGCTTGCAGTCAGACATCCCTCTGGCAGCCAGGGAGCCTTTGGGGGATGTCCACTTGCCAGCTGGGAGCAGTCCTAGGCTGCAGTTGGATATCCTTAGTGCTACTGAGGAGGCAGGAGAGGCTCCCACCACCACTGCTATACTGGCCAGCCATCAGCCTGGCTTGTGGCTGAGAAGAGCTTCCCCTGTGGGAGCGCACTGACCACCAGGAGGCAGCTACTACATTGAGCGTCTGCCCCCTGGTTGTCAGTGTGTGTCATAGTGACCAGTCATTCCCAGTCATTCTGATGTTAGGGTCAATTTGCATATTACC
>NW_005353460.1:3021935-3049384 GCF_000412655.1 Myotis brandtii
TGGCCAGCCTGGGTGAGGGGCTGATGGCTATTTGCAGGCTGGCCACAGCCACTTCAGGGTGGGGGTCCCAGCTGGGGTGCCTGGCCTGCCTGGGTGAGGGGCTGAGGGCCCTTTTCAGGCTGGCCACACCGCCTTCAGGGTGGGGAGTTCTGCTGGGGTGCCTGGCCAGTCTGGGTGAGGGGCTGATGTCTGTTTTCAGGCTAGCCAAGCTGCCCAGCGGGGACCCTCACCCCATGAGGCTGTGGCCAGCCTGAGTGAGGGGCTGATGGCTGTTTGCAGGCTGGCCACAGCCCCCAGCCACCCAAGCTCCCAGTGGAGGCTGGCTGGAAGCAGGTATCTGGGATTTATTTATCTTCTATAATTGAAACTTTGTTGCCTTGACTGGAGGCCACAGCCAGCCAGGCCAGGCTGGAAGCTTGGCTTCCTCCATCACTGGGGCAACCAAGCCTCCTGCTTGCTCCAGCTCCATGGCTGCTGGCAGCCATCTTGGTTGGGTTAATTTGTATATAGTCGCTCTGATTGGCTGGTGGGCGTGGCTTGGGGCATTGTGGAGGTGCAGTCAATTTGCATGTTTCTCTTTTATTAGATTAGATTATGTCCCCTCCCACACTCTAATTCCCTTCAGTGGGATTTAACACTTTCTGGAGTTTTGTATCACTTTGACAAATTTGTTACAGTGATATCTCATCATGAACAACAAACCTTTCCTATTTTTGATGTGGAGTTGAACATAAAGAATAAAACATTCATCACATCTGTAGACAACCTCACAAATATATACTGTGAAATTAATTAGGAATAAAAAATGGCTTACACCGCTTCATGGTTCATTATGCATGTAGCTCTTGGACAAGAACACTCATTGGTGTTATATGTTAGTCCTATTTTAAGGCCAAGTAATTGAGCTATAATAACTGAAAATCCTTCCAAAGTTATTGCATCTGTATACTAAAATAAAGAATATTGAAGAGAAAACCATTTTATAAGAAGAAAACAAAAGTAGGTAATAAATTAATACATTTTATTCCTATGAAAATTTATATTTGATAACTTCTTTTCAGCATATTTTATAACACTTTATTTTGATATGTCATTGATATGAATATTCATACTAATTAATTAAGAAACATAATATTATGTAAAACTACCAATATTCTCTGATTTAAAAACTGACATACCCAAATTCTGTAGATTTACCCACTTAGAAATCTGATGCAATCAATATAAAACACATTGGGCCAACCAGCGTGGCTCAGTGGTTGAGAGTAGACCTATGAATCAGAAGGTCATGGTTCGATTCTGGTCAGAGCATATGCCCAGGTTGCAGGCTCAATCCCCAGTGTGGGGCATGCAGGAGGCAGCAGCTAATCAATGATCCTCTCTCATCAATGATGTTTCTATCTCTCGCTTCCTTTCCCTTACTCTCTAAAATCAATAAAAGTATATTTTAAAAATATATAAAACAAATTTATCTTTCTCATTAAAGCAATTCATCTAATTAATGAATATTAATTAATTCAGCATACACACGTGTCAAGTACTATGATAGAAGATAGGACTATAGGTGCATAAAAAAAAGGACTGTGCTCACACCTGAAGCTTATCCTATATAATAAGAAAGGAATATGCTAATTAGCTATTATGCCCTGAGGCATAACAACCAAGCTCCTCATGACCAGATCTTGGATCAGCAGGAGGGTGGGACAGCGAGGTACAGCAGGCTGCGGAGAGCTACAGGAGAGGGCAGGGCAGCAAGCTATGAGGAGGGGAGGGGAGAGGGGGTAGAGGGAGTTACAGGAGGGTGGAGCAGTGGGCAGAAAGCTACAGGAGGGTGGCAGTGACCTATTGGCTCATGGATTGTGCACAGAGCTACTAGTATTATAGAAGAGGAGAAAGACAATAAACAGGAAATTCACAATAAACTTTCCAAGTATAAAGAGATAATGAAAAGTACTCTGAAGGAATAGAAGTGTTCCATCGAGAATTTTGAGAAGGAGTATAACTATTTAGTTAAGGTAATGAGAAACATGTATATGTGGAATTGATATTTAGGCTGAGATACAAAGCTTGGAAAATGATCCAGCAATATGAATGGGGGTAGGGTGTTTATATGAGAACCTATTCAAAGGTTGTAGTATAATGAATGAAGTAAAGAAATAACAGAAGTTAGCCCTATCCAATTTGGCTCAGTGGATAGAGCATCGGTCTGTGGACTGGAGGGTCCTGGGTTCAATTCTGGTGAAGGGCATGTACCACTGTTTGAGGCTCAATCCCTGGCCCTGATTAGGGCACATGCAGGAGGCAACTCACTGATGTCTCTCTCACATCGATGTTTCTCTCTCTGTCTCTCCCCCTCCCTTCAACTCTATTTAAAAATCAATGGAAAAATATCCTTGAGTGAGGATTAACAAACAAACACTAAAAGGAATAACAGAAGTTAGAGATATAGGGAAAGCCATGGCAAAACGATTAGGAATGAGAAGTTATTAAAAAAAAAGGTTGCAGATCCTCATCAGATCCTAACCAGAACTCCGACCAGAACTTTGGCTGGAGATCCTGGCTAGAGGTCCTGACTAGGCTGCTGATCAACTGAAGGCTGTCTCCGTGTCATTCCTTCTTCGCCGACTCCGTCCACACCTTTGGGGACCCCTGGACCTGCTGGGGTTGGACCCCAGCACAGCCAATCAGTGATTCTCTCATTGATGTGTCTCTTTCCTGCTCCCTCTCCCTTCCTCTCTGAAATCAATAAAAATATAGTTAAAAAAAAAGGTTGATTTCAGTGCATATTATTTTATTTTGATAAACTGTGATACCTTTCTCATCCCTTTAATGATTACAAGCAAAATTCTTAAAACTTCCCTAATTTTTCCACATCAATTGAAATTTATACTAACATTTAAGTAACTCATATCTAAAAGGAAAAAAGATTGTGTGTACATATGTGCCTGTATGTGAATGAAAACGTGGAATATCACCTAGGAAAGTAGAAAAATGAATTAACAGGCTTCCTGTTATCCTATAAGAGTTAAGCTTGAAAGAAAGAGGAAACTCTCAGTATCAGGATTTGATGGAAGGTTAAAGCCAGAACAGAACACAGATGCTCAACCAACTGAGCCACACTGACCTTGGCAGCACAGTGGTTTTCTTTGGTGAGGGAGGTCCGTGGAAGGAGGCATGATTCATAGGTGTCTTCTGAAGTGTCGATAATATTTTATTTCTTAATCTCTGTGATGTCTGTACCTATGTATTAACTGTGTTATATACTATGATGACTTGTGCAATGTTCCCTCTATATGATGCACTTCAATAAAGCTTAGAAATGAACATGAAGTTATGTGCCAGGAGGAAAAGTTTAAAAAATGAGAAAGAGGATTCAAGGGGTCTAGTTTATGCAAGGATCTGTTTAATTTTATTCAGTCTTATAAAACAATTTGTATTTATAATAAGTACATGTGCATTACTTGATAAAAAGAAACATTTTAAGTAAAAGTAATTGTAGTGAAGTTATATGTTTCAACATGTATCTGTCCTTTAAAAAGCTGTTGAAATAGTTCTGAAATGCTACATAAAATAAGAACAATTCAGAACAATATATAATTAATGGGTAGACATACTTGTAACAATAGTATGAAATATATATAAATGGCAAACATAAATTCATTTTTGTTATTTCCTGTATTTGAAGGAGGCATACAAGAGGTTTTCAATTTGATCAAATGATTTGTCGTTAGAAAATCTAATGAAAATGTTAGTATCCCTTAGTATTACCTGGTGAATGGATATATTAATGCTTGCTAATAATATTTTCTTATGTTTGAAATCTATACTTAAATAAGCTTTCTGAGATTAAAATAATGTGCCAATAAAATGATAATATACACACAGAGAAAAAATTATTATACACTACTTAACTATATATAATAAAACTTATAAAATATAATATAAAGAACAAATATTACATACCACAGCAATATCAGCATCATAGCTTTTATTGCATATCATGCCAGAAAACGTTGTTCCCATATATTTAGGATGTTTCCTGTAACTACATTATTATAACATAGATTTTTTATTAAAATAGTTATTCAGAAAAATTTATTCAATATTTATTAAAATAAATCTTTCATAAAATTTAAAATAATTTTTCAAATATAACTTTTTGATGTGGATAATATATATTATACAAAATGCTCAAATCAATATAAATTACAATTTACTTTATTTTTTAAAATACATTTTTATTGATTTTAGAGAGGAAGGGAAAGGGAGAGAGAAATAGAAATATCAATGATGAGAATCAATGATTGGCTGCCTCCTGCTGGGGATCTAGCCCACAACCCAGGCATGTGCTCTTGGCTGGAATCAAAACTGGGACTCTTCAGTCCACAGGCCGACGACGCTCTATCCACCAATCCAAACCAGGTAGGGCTATAGTTTATTTTAATACAAATTATCTTTCTTAACCTAACTCCTAGGCTTGAGATAATTTTATTATCTCAAATTCTTTTCAGTTTCCCTTATTTTGTATTCATTGTTTTGGTCACTAAAAGTTAAAACAAAAAGGATTTTTAATTTGTGGAAGAAAAATATCTTGCCTCTCCTAAAGATAAGCATTTTTAAAAATTATATATTACCAAAAGACAAGTTCCTCTTTGTCAAACAGTACACACCAAATGTGTTAACATATTTTCAGTAATATTAACAGAATAGTGTCACTCTTTGCATCATTAATAAGCTAGGGCTTACATGTATATATTCTGTAGTATAGTTGATATCACAAAAAATATGAAAAGAAAACTTTTCACATAAAAAGTAATTCAAAATATACTGTTATGTAATTGATTCATTAAAAAATAATTTAATCATTTTCTAATTACACTATCACCTCCATTTAACCGATGTGTTTTATTTATTGTTTTCAAAGGGACCTATGGGATGTTGAAAAAAAATAATAAATGCATTCAGTTATCAAATTAATAGAATTATTTATGTATATATTTTATTAATGTAGAACATTATGCTTACATAAGTAAGAAAGTTATGTCATGGGGCCGTAGGATAAGATCATCCCTTTTCCATGCCAAAAATCTTTTTGATAACTCATCAACATCCCCGATGGTAGAAATTTGGTTTTTATCTGACCACAATTCCAAGGAGGACAGTATCACAGTCAATTTGAGTTGAGTAAACATCTAGAAATAAAATGTATGTTATATTTATTCAAGTAACAAATTATTACATCAAAATTAATAAAAATAAAGAAAACGTTTAGAGGGTTATTTGTGATATGAAAGGCCTTTGAGACTTTAATTTGATACAATAGAATGGAAATTACTTTTCTTAATTTTTTCATAAAATTATAAATGTAAGAAAGTTAAAACTTACAGTGTTGACAAGGCCAATAATTTGGATAATTTTCTGTGTTACAGCCATCATTTCAGATCCCATATAATCATACTGAAAAACATTTTTTTTACAGTTTCTTTAAAATGTGAGTGATAGCAACTTTTTAGATGATGATTGTATCTTGATAATATCAGGAAGAAAAAACAGAATTTTTCAAACAATTTAAAGCATACTAATATAAACAAGATAACATTTACAATAAAAGAAAAGAACTAAAAACTGTACTTGGGCATTCAAAAGACATTCTCACTTGTTAAGTATTTTACTTATTTATTTATTTACACTTGTCCCCCATTCCCTACCCCTTTATCTAACTCCACCCACCCTCTGAACCCCTGACTTTGGCCATCACCACACTGTTGTCTATGTCCATGGACTATGCCTATACAATATTTGGCTAATCTCTTCACCTTCTTTCATCTGTTCCCACCACCCTCCATGTTATATATTTAAAAGACACTCTTGAAATCCTCAAGAGATACTGAAGTGACTTTACAGATTCTTACTTATTATAAAGGGATTTCTTGAGCTAGAAACTTTCTATTGACACAGATGGCATCATATTTCTGGTGGTATGCTTACTAAATAAAAAGGAGCAAATAAAGAAACATTAAAAATAATTGAAATACTCAAATATATCTACAGGAAAAAGACAAATTATAATGATGGAAAGCAATAAATATGTGGATTAAATGACTCAAAACAGTTTGATAAATAATAAAATGAAATAATGTAAAGGAAACGTGGAAAGTTGTTCTCCATAAATGCTAAATTCTTGAGAAGACATATACTCCTTTTTTGGAGCTCAATGAATACATCTGATTTTTGAAGTCATATTTGGAAAAAGCTTAACATCTCCATACAAGTTGCCAATTAGACAAATACAAAATACGGAATTCTACCAAATCGAAAAAATCTGTATATTTTGCTCATTCACAATTGTCATGATTATTAAAACTGATGTATTGCTTACAAATGTTGATAAAAGAAATAATGTAAATTTAATTACATATTTCTGTTTGATGAGTTAAAAATTAAGTGTATTTTAGACAAAATATTTTCCTTATATTACCAAAATACTGCATTAGGGAAGTACTATAAAGGGGGTTGGCAAAAGTAGATTTTATAGTTGTGAGTATGGGAAACACAGAGTTTATTATTGTGTTATTATTATCATAACCTGCATGTCTTTTTCCATATGAACAACTGTAAACCTACTTTCCCCACCCTTGTACATGTGAAGTATAAAACACGCAAATAAGAAAAATCCTTAGTTACGACTATCTGTTTGTGAATACTCAAGATCATCAAATGGTAGTAGAAATTTTTTAATACTAAAGGTCATCATACTTTGTAATGCATCACTAACTCCAAAGGCTTATTTTATAAGAACAACATTCTGAATATATAAGGAAGAAGAAATAGCAATGCTGAATTAGTATAAAATAATACATATCAAAATATGGAAAACAAAATTGGCACAATTTAAAGGAAGAATATAATTTAATTCAATAATCCAACATATTGACACAGCTCTTTCCATAACTGATAGGACCAGAGGCCAAAAACAGGAAAACATAGTAAAATATTCATTAACGTGTATAGAGTACTGCATCAAACTAGGACAGAATATAATAAATCTTTTGAAAATCCATATGAAACATTAACAAAATTAGCCATATACTGAGTCAGAAAGAAGTAACAAAGCATTTCAAAGAATTTACATCATTCAGATCATGTTCTTTTACCCATATGAAATAAAATAAAATATGAACAACAAAATATAATTTGAAAATCCTCAAATACCTTAAATTTAACCAATACAATTCTAAATTACCCGAGTCCAATACACACACATACACACACACACACACACACACTTCTCACACAAATTTGAAAATTATTTTTAAGAAAACAGTATAGTTTTTTTAAAAAAATGTTTGCCTTATGATCCAGGGATCCTACTTCTCGGCATATATCCAAAACAAACAAACAAAATCCCCCAAAAATAACAAAACAAAACTGAAATACTAATTTGAAAGAATAACTCACCTCTATGTTCATTACAGTATTAGTTACAACTACAGGCCCAATGCACGAAATTCATACAAGAGGCTCAACCCTCGCAGCCCCGATTTTGTCTGGAAGGTCCTCTGGGTGGTCGTTCTGCTGTTCGGTCTAATTAGCGTATTAGCTGTTTATTAAATAGGATACCCAAGATCTGGAAACAGCCCAAGTGCCCATCCAGAGATGAGTGGATGAAAAAACTGTGATACATTTACACAATGAAATAATATTCAGCCATAAAAGAAGAGAAAAAGAAAGAAAAGACAACCTTACCTTTTGCACCAGCATGGATGGACCTCGAGATTATTATGCTAAATGAAATAAGCCAGTCAGAGAAAGACAAATACCATATGATCTCACTTATATGTGGAAACTAATAAAATAAACTGACAAAATAGGAAGAGTTATGAATACATGGAACAGACTGACAGCTATCAGGGGGGAATGGGGTTGGGAAGCTGGATGAAAAAATTTGAAGGGATTAGCCAAAGAACATATATGCATAACCCATGGACACAGACTACAGTGTGATGTTAGCTAGAGGGAAAGGGGTGTGGTAGGTGTGGAGAAGGCAAAGAGGCAGGGTGGAATCGTGATGGAAAGAGACTCTACTTGGAGCAATGGGTGCACAATGCAGTGTTCAGATCTTGTTTTGTTAAGTTGTACACTTGAAATCTGTATGGTTTTGTGAACTGATGTCATCCCAACAAATTCAGTAAAAAAAAAAATGCATTTTTTAGAAAATTTTCAATGAAAAAAATAAACACATAAATATTGATAGAAATGCCATATCAAAACTTATGTAACTACACACAAAAACGTGTATTTGTAGATCAAAGAATACAAAATTTCAATTATAAGAAGAATAAATTGTGAGGTTCTAATGTATAAAATAGTGACTAGAGTTAATTATATGGTACTATATACTTGAAAGGAACTGAGAGTAGATCTTTTTTTAAAATATGTTTTTATTGATTTTAGAGAGACAGAAACATCGATGAGAGAGAAACATTGATCAGATGCCTCCTGCACGCCTCTACTGGGGATCAAGCCCACAACCAAGGCATATGCCCTGACCTGGAATTGAACTGGTGACCTCTTGATTGATGGGTCAATGCTCAACCACTGGGACACACTGGCTGGGCTGAGAGTAGGTCTTAAGTGTTCTCACCATACACATACAAAGACACACACAAAAAAAGGAGGAAGGAAGGGAGGGAGGGAGGGAGGGAGGGAGGAAAGGAGGGGGGGAGGAAGGAGGAAGAAAGAAAGAAAGAAAGAAAGAAAGAAAGAAGGAAGGAAGGAAGGAAGGAAGGAAGGAAGGAAGGAAGGAAGGAAGGAAGGAAGAAAGAAAGAAAGAAAGAAAGAAAGAAAGAAAGAAAGAAAGAAAGAAAGAAAGTTAACTATGTGAGGTGATAGATGGGTTTATTATATTGATCTTGGTAATTATTCCACAATATATGTGTATATCAAATCATCATGTACACTTTAAATATATACAATTACATATTACAACTATTTGAAATAAAGTTGAAAAAGTATTAAGTAAATTTGTAAGATCGTAAATACCTGCTATGTTCAAAGAAAACATAAGACCAAAGAGGCTACAGCAAGGCAAGACTGTTAGAAAATGGGGTCAAAGAGATACTGGGCTGAGCTGGGGATGAAGCATGGAATAGACAGTGTAACACATTCTAGGCTAGTTTTAGCTTTTAGTAATAATTAATACCTAAAACAAAGCATCTTTATTTGGAAATAATAAAACAATTCCAAATTTTTAATTTTGTGCTTTGAAATTGAGAAAAATTTCATTAAGTTTAAAGAAAGAAAGAGTGAGAGAGAAAAAAAGAGAGACAGGATTGAAGATTGAGGAATGGAGGGGAGGAGGAGATGGTTTGACTTACCAAAGCTTTTTCCACTATAATATGCATTTCTAGATATTGGGGTAATAGTTTTGAAAGAGTTTTTTCCTGGGGAAACAAATGGATTGAGCAAATGATAATATATATTAAATTTGTTAAATACAAGAAGTAGTATGTAAAGAAGGCAAACAGAATGCATAAAGTATCTTCATAAGGACTTTTTTTGAAATTCAATTTTTTATTTGCATATATTATAATAAATGGCAAGGGAATGCTCACTTTGATTTTAAGAAAACAAAAACAAGCACTTTAAAAAACTAATAATTCAGAGAAAATTTACAAATTATTATTACAGAGTTACTGTGGCCTTAAATATAAAAATTAGTTACAAACAAAAAATTCACTTAACATATATTCTAAATTTAAATAATTCCAGTGAGCTTGTGAGAGTGATGAATGAATCTAAGTACTCTGTATTCATATTAAATGAGAAAAAAATGAGTAGAAATATATACATTCTATTGTCTTCAACTCATGCAAATCTACATTATTAAAAGAACACTTGAGAATTTTTTATGAATTGTCCTCCTAAAAACTATGGGAACACCAACTGTGTCACAATAAAAATATTTCATTCATTCAGCAGAAAAACATGGGGAAATTTTGAGAACTCACAGTCTACACAGGAATTCAGGTAAATAGTGTGACTTGTACTATCAACCACATGGGTGCACAGGAAAGAACAGAATGTACAATAGCAGAAACAATCCTGTAGCTCCAGGTCATAGGCTTTAAGTTCCTTCTGATGTGATCTTATAATTCTTGACTGTGCCAGCAGTCAGCTATAAATCATCAGCTTATTACATCATCATTTGGCACTTTAATGACAATTTTCATGTGAGCTACTAGTACATCTTAAACATATTACAATGCCATTTCACATATATAAATTTCAAAGAAACCAAAATTTCATTCTTGACCCAAGCATATCATTCACTAAATATAATAGTAAGAAAGGTACAAATATTGGGTCTAGGTTAGCCTAGGTTAAAGCAAATAAATAAGCAAACTGGACTCAGTGGGTAGAGCCCATGTTTAAATGTTTGCTTACATTTCCATAGGGAAGTAAAATATGCCTGCATTCCATACACAAGGTTGGGCAAAAGTAAATTTACAGTTGTTCATATGGAAAACAATATAGTATTTAATAAATAATAATACAAGAATAAACTGTGTTTTGCATACTCACAACTGTAAGCCTACTTTTGCCTAAATGTATGTGTTGTTGTCATTCTCTGTCTGTCTGACCACATGTATATATGCAGTGTTGTAGGAAAAAAGTTCTCTTAACTTTTATCAACCCTTAGTAGTCTTATAATAATGGTGATCATAAGATTTGTTATTTAAACTGAAAAAAATGTGCAGCAGGAAAAAGGGCACTAAAATAATTTAAATTATTTATTATTAAAATTGATATTTAGTTCAATTTTATTAGTTTAAATCTTTCTACTCAAAAGTGATTTCCAAAACACTATATCTGAGTATACAAAGCTAAAACTTTTTAAACCTTTTCATTGATTAAAAATAGCATAGCCACATGGACATCAACATCATGGCAGAATCAGCATCAACAAGTTGGATAATTACAATTAAACAAAGGATCCCTTGTTCAACGCAGAGACATCTGAGTGATCCACACATCAGTCCATCTGAAAGTGGGCACATTGGAACAGTAAGGGAGGCAGGTTGGGGGAAGCAACATCCCTGCCTAAAAGTCCATTGTGGTGAAACCTGGTGGCAGTAGTAGAGATGTGGAGGATTTATGGTGGTCATTGCTGACAAAGAGAGAAAGCTGTGGTCTTGTGGTAGCCATTACTGATTTAGAGGCAAAACCTCAAACCCACATACCTACATCCTCTAGCCCATTGCAGCAGAACCCAGTAGAGGTGGGACCTATTGAAGAAGCAGAGATACACATTGGTAATAGGAGGAGTGCCAGGAGCTCCCAGGCCCAGAGCCTCACTACCCTCTATATCCCACCATGAGATGGCGCCCCAAAACAGTGGCAACCCAGGCACAGAGTGGACATCCAAGACCCCGGGAAATACAGGATATTTTCCATGACTGAGGCCACACCAAGCCACTAAGATTCCAGTGCTATTAAGAGAAAACAAAAACTTGCACTATAGCATCATCTACTGAAAAACAAATGAAGGACCTCTTTAGAAGCCTGCTGAATTGTTAAAAGCAAAGAGTAACTAAAAGAGACTTCATTATCTCAAATGTACAGGCACAGAAACAATCCATCAAGTATCATGAATAACCAATGCAAAAAGTTAACAAAGAAAGAAAATAAAGTCTCCAGAAACCAAATTCAAAGACAGGGAAGACTGTGATTCAAATGACAGAATTCAAGAATGCAGTTATTAAACAAACAAATAAACAAACAAACCTCAACAAGATTACAAAACACTCATAAAGGCAGTTCAGTGATTTTTAGGAACAAAATTAATGAACAAAGTATGTACTTTACCAAAGCGATTTGAAAGTTTTATAAAAAAAAAAAGAAACAGAAATTCTTGAGCTAAAGAACTCAATAAATGAGATGAGTAATTAAAGCATGAGAAATAAAGCATATCACATGAAAGAGGTAATTAGTGCTCTTGATGATTGAAACAGAAATGGCTCAGGAGGAAGAAGAGAGAGAACAAAAATAAAAAAAATAAATAAAAGAGTTCTACAAAAACTATATGACTCCATTAGAAACAACAAAGTAAGGATAATGGGTATAGCCAGAGAAGAAGATAGGGAGAAGAAAACATAGAATGTATTCAAAGAAATAATTGGTAAGAACTTCCCAAACCTATGAAAAGTGTTCAAATACAAAAGCTAAAAGAACACCTAATTATTTCAATGCAAAAAAATCTTCTCTAGCCCTAGCTGGTTTGGCTCAGTGGATAGAGCATCAGCCTGTGGACTGAAAGGTCCCCAGGTTCGATTCTGGTCAAGGCATGTACCTTGGGTTGCGGGCACATGGGGAGTGGGCAGGGGGCAGCTGGTCGATGTTTCCCTCTCATCGATGTTTCTAATCTAACTGTCTATCCCTCTCCTTTCCTCTCTGTAAAAAATCAATAAAATATATTTAAAAAATCTTCTCCAAGACTCATTATATGAAAACTGTCAAAAGTTCATTACAAAGAAAGAATTCTTAAGGCATCTAGGGTGTAAAACACTGTACCCTGCCAAGGAAATCCCATTAGGCTATCATTAAATTTTTTTAGTGAAAACATCACAAGGTAGGAGAGAGTGGACAAAAATATTCAAAATACTGAAAGAGAGAACCAACCAGCCAAAAATAATATATCCTGCAAAGCCACCCTTTAGATATGAAGGAGAAATAAGTACTTTCCCAGACAACAAAAGTTGAGAGAATTCACCACCAGAAGATCTGTATTACAAGAAATGTTAAAAGAAGTTCTTCTAGCAGAATCATAACGAAAAAATGGTATACAAAACTTTGAATAAATGACAGACAGAAACTTACTACGCTACTTCAAAAAGAGAGCATTAAACACTTAATTATATCATAAAAGTTAAAGGGGGAAAAGCATTAAAAGTAACCTACTGCAATTTGGCAATGAACACATAACATAAAAAGGGATAATTTGTGTGAGTGTGTGTGGGGGGATAGGAGGAGTGAAGAACACAAGTACAGGTGAATGTATATGAGGCAATAAGAAGGAAAAGGACTATGGTATGTATGAGACATTTTACAAAAACCTAATAGTAACCATAAAACAAAAATTCAGAGCTAAGACATGAAACATAAACAAAAGAGTAAACAGAGAAAAAAGTCATAGGAAACCACCCAACTAAAGTAACAGACAAAAACACAAGAGGAAAAAGACAATGGAGATACAGAGCAACCAGAAAATAAAAGATAAAATGGCTGCAGTAAGTCTTTATCTATACTAATAAAAGGGTAATATGCTAATTATACAGGATCGAATGGACATCTTCCGGACGTCCAACTTCCTTCTGGACAAAGCCACGGTGGCGGGGGCTGAGGCAGAGAAGGTTAGGGGCAATCAGGCCGGCAGGGGAGGGCAGTTAGGGGGTGGCCAGGCTGGTAGGGGGGCACTTAGGGGGCAACCAGGCCAGCAGGGGGGGAAGTTAGGGGGTGGCCATGCTGGCAGGGTGGCATTTAGGGGGCAACAAGGCCAGCAAGACACCAGTTACGGGGCTATCAGGCCAGCAAGCAGAGGCAGTTAGGGGCTATCAGTTAGGCAGGTAGAGTGGTTAGGGGCAATCAGGCAGGCAGGCAGGCAAGCAGTTAGGAGCCAGAGGTCCTGGATTGCGAGAGGGGTGAAGCCTAAACCGGCAGTCGGACATTCCCCCGAAGGGTCCCAGATTGGAGAGGGTGCAGGCTGGGCTGAGGGACACCCCCCCCCACCCCACCGGGCCTCTAGTATATCAATAGTTATGCTAAATAGAAATAGATTGAACTCACAAATCAAAAGGCACAGAGTAGCGGGATGGATTAAAAAACAATTTAAAACCCAATTATATGTGCCTTCAAGAGACTTAGCTCCAAAAACAAACAGGCTCAAAGTGAAGAGGTGGAAGATGATACTCTAAGCAAATGGCATTCAGAGGAAAGCAGAAACAATAGTACTTATATCAGACAAAGGAGATTTCAAAACAAAAAAGGTACCATGAGATAAAGATGGACATTTCAGAATGATAAAGGGGACAATTCTTCAAGAAGACATAATACTTATCTATCTATCTATCTATCTATCTATCTATCTATCTATCTATCTATCTATCATCTATCTATCATCTATCTCCACCCTGGCAGTGCCAAAATATAGAAATCAATTACTAACAGACCCAAAACAAAAAAATGACACCAATACAATTTTAATATGAAATGTGAATACCCCATGGCCAGCAATGAATATATCTTCCAAACAGAAAGTCAGTAAGGAAATATTGGCCTTAAATGATACATTAGGGCAAATGAACTTAATTAATATTACTATAACTTTCCATCTCAAAAAGACAGAATACACATTTTTCTCAAGTGCACACAGAACTTTCTCAGGGATAGACTATTTGTAGGTGTACACAACTAGTTTCAATACATTTAAGAAAGTTGAATTTGTACTAGTAT
This sequence comes from Myotis brandtii, assembly GCF_000412655.1. Lineage (NCBI taxonomy): Eukaryota > Metazoa > Chordata > Mammalia > Chiroptera > Vespertilionidae > Myotis > Myotis brandtii. The sequence continues at coordinate 3,036,447 of NW_005353460.1, forward strand.
ATTTTCTAACTATAATTATATGAATCTGAAAATCAACTACAAAAAAAGAGCTGGAAAAACCACAAATATATGGAGATTAAACAACATGTTACTGAACAACTATTGGATCAAAGAATAAATAAAACAAGGTATCAAAAGTTACATAGAAACAAATGAAGCTAAAAGTATAAGATATAAAAACTTGGGGGAGTCATCAAAAGCAGTACTAAGAAGAAAGTTTATAGCATTACAGGCCTACATCGAGAAATAAACAACAACAAAAAATTTCAAATAAGAAATCTAACATTATAACTTAAAGAAACAGAAAAAGAATAACAAATTAAGCACAAAACCAGGAGAGGGGAGGAAATAATAAAGATCAAAGTAAAAATAAATGAAATAGAGAAAAAAAGATAGTAGAAAAAAATAATAAAATGAAGAGATGGCAATTTAAAAAGATAAAATTGTCAGGCCTCTAGTTAGACTCACTAAGAAAAAAGAGAGAAGACTCGAATGAAATCCGAAATAAAGACAAGAAGCTACAATGGACACCAGAGTGGATACCTAGAAGAAACTGACAGATTTTTAAAGGGAAACAAGCTTCCTAGACTGAATAAAGAAGCATTAGAAACCAAAAGAGACCAATCTCTAGTAAGAAAATTGAAACAGTAATCAAAAACCTCCCAAAAAACCAAAAATCTAGGAGCAGATGCCTTCACTGGTGAATTCTACCAAACATTCAAAGAAGATTTAATATCAATTATTTTTAACCTCTTCCAAAAAATTAAGGAAGAAAGAGTATTTTGTAACTCATTTTATGAGGCCAACATTACCCTGACAGCACTATCAAATATACCAACATACTCATAATAAGAGTACCAGAAAGTAAGAAGATGGATAAAGAGGTAGAAAGAATTCATGGCCAGAAATTTCTCAAATTTAGTGAAAAATATTTATTTAAACAACCAGGAAGTTCTATGAATTCCAGCTAGGATCAACTCAAAGAGATCCACTCAAAGACACATCATAACAAAACTGGTATAAAGCAAAACAAACAAAAAAAGAATCTTAAAAGAAGCAACAGAGAAGGGACTCATCATATACACTGAGTGGCCAGATTATTATGACCACCCCATCAGTACTTCGTTGGGCCACCTTTTGCCTTCAATACTGCAGCGATTCTTCTTGGCATTGACTCCATGAGATGTTAAAAGGTGATGCGAGGAATCTGACACCATGCCTGATGAATAGCACTGTCCAGTTCTGTGAGATTTGATGGTTGTGGAACTAGCTGCCTGATGGCTCTTTTAACTTCGTCCCACAAATGCTCAATTGGATTGAGATTTGGTGATTGTGGGGGCCACCTAAGCAAGGTGAAGTCTCCCTCACGTTCTTTTTTATTTTTTTAAATATATTTTTATTGATTTCAGAGAAAAAGGGAGAGGGAGAGAGAGATAGAAACATCAATGATGAGAGAGAACCATTGATTGGCTGCCTCCTGCACACCCGCAACTGGGGATTGAGCCCACAACCCAGGCATGTGCCCTTGACCGGAATCGAACCTAGGACCTTTCGGTCCGCAGTCCGATTCTCCATGCACCAAGCCAAATCACCTGCAGTGGTCGGCAAACTGCGGTTCACGAGCCACATGCGGCTCTTTGACCCCTTGAGTGTGGCTCTTCCTAAGCCGTAGGAGTACCCTAATTAAGTTAATAACAATGTACCTACCTATATAGATTAAGTTTAAAAAATTTGGCTCTCAAAAGAAGTTTCAATCATTGTACTGTTGATATTTGACTCTGTTGACTAATGAGTTTGCCGATCACTGACAATCCTCATGTTTTTAAAACCACTCCTGCACAATATGAGCACCATGGCATGGAGCATTGTCTTGTTGGAAGAAGCCATCTCCATTGGGATACGCCATCAACATGATAGCATGAACTTGATCAGCAATGATACTTAGGTATGTTGTGCTATTCAGACGTTGTTCCACATGAATTAAAGGGCCCAAATCATGCCAGGAAAACATGCCCCAAACCATAACACTGCCCCCACCAGCTTGAAGGGTTGTACTCATGCATGTGGGGTGCATGCTTTCATGCTGTTTCTGCCAAATTCTCACTCTGCCATCTGCATGATGCAACTGGAAACGTGATTCATCGGACCACATGACTTTTTTCCAATGTTCGACTGTCCAATCCTTGTGTTCCTGTGCGAATTGGAGACGTTTTATCTTGGTAACTGCCGACATCAAAGGTGTTCGAACAGGCCTTTGGCTTCCATATTCCATATGATGCAGTGTACAGCTAGTCTGCCTACAAACATCAGGTGGGTCATAATAATCTGGCCACTCAGTGTATAAGAATCCTTAATATGTTTAATAATACCTGAATTTTCATCATAAAACTTGGAGTCCATAAGATAGCAAGTTGAAATATTCAAAGTGATGAAAGGAAAACACCTGTCAACCAAAAGTTATATTCCAGCCTATAGATAAATTGCTCTGTGTCCCTGACACCCAACTCAGTGGTCTGGACCCACATCCCTGTGGGTGGTGCAGATAGAGCATCTACAGAAAAAAAAATTCCTAGGCACTGCCTTTCTCCCCAGGCTGGCTTCGGGGCTGCCTCTGAGAGTTTAATGTAGACAAATGATTATTTATTTTAGAAAGATATGTTTTGGTAGTAAAGTTATGCAACAAAAATATGTAAAAATATTAAAAGTATTTTTCCCAGGAAACAGTGATAACTGTTAGTAATAACTAATAGTGATTCTATTCTTCCCCTATTTCTAAATTTTATTTAACAATATGAATTTTTATTTAAATACAAGAAAAAGAAATGATACATAATATATCATAAAACAATAAGCTTGCAATATGTTATATACTTTTTCATATTTTAGGTGGAATATGGGTGTTTTGTTTAAAGATAAAGAAAAAAGATACCAAATTTAATATTCCTACTCAACAGCTAAACAGTTCTTTTTCCCAATTAATAAAGATCTACAGAAGTAATTTCATGGTATGTCATAACTTCAGAATTATTGTAGTTACCTGTGAGATTAAATAACTTTTATAGGTCTGGTTTTTCTGCCAAATATTGCTGTAATTTTCTATTAACATTGGTATATCTGTATTGTTATTTTTTACTTGATAAATTATGTGTTCAAATCTTGCCGAAGATTCCAATGGTTCAATTCCATAGCTGATATTTTCAAACTGAAGGAATCCCCTGTATATTTAGAAAGCAATGGCAAAAAAAAATCCTAAAAATGATCACATCAAAACTACAATATAAAATATTGTAAGAAATTATGAACCAGAGTAAATAACATGTTTAAGGCACTTTTCCCTCTATTTTTTTTTGTCTACCATTAATAACTTAACCACATTTGCCTTATTATTTTCTCACATATTAAAGAACTAAATAAATGGAAGTGTATTTTGTATTTTCTGTATAGAAATCACATTCATTCAAAATATATTACTTAAGGACAAGTAATAGCTGGGAAACAAGATGTTTGTTGGCTATTTCAAGAAGAAAGTTTCTGTTCTTACAGAGGTTAGGATAAGGGAAAGCAGGAATACAGAGTGAATATTTAAAGAGGTTGATATAAATTAAAACGACATTCAGAGAATGCTAGTTTTCTGAGTTGACATGAGCAAATTTTATAAATCAGGCAAACAAAAACTAAAAGGAAGTTAGAGTGTATTATCTGTTCTGGATTCATCTTCCTCTGATAAAGTTACCACCTTCCTCTTTCATCATTAATGATGAAAATTACTTTTCTTGACCCTTTACTTCTACTTCCCCTTCATTTAGCAACCATCAGCTTGTTATCTATATCTATAAGTCTGTTTTGCTTTGTTTATTTAATTGTTTTGTTTTAGAATCCAAATATAAATGAAATCATGATGTTTGTGTTTCTCTGTCAGACTTATTTCACTTAGCATAATACCCTCTAGGTCCATCTATGTTGTCACAAATGGAAAGATTTTATTCTTTTTTATTGATGAGTAATATTCCATTGTATATGTACCACATCTTCTTCATTCATTCACTAGAGGCTCAGTGCATAAAATTCATGCACTGGGATGGGGGGTCCTCAGCCTGGCCTGTGCCCTCTCACAGTCTGGGACCCCCTCAGGGGATGTCTGCCTGCCAGCTTAGGCCTGATCCCTCTCAAAGTCTGGGGCTTTCTCATTCCAGGACCCCTCACTCCTTACCGCCTGCCTGCAGTGGAGGCGGTAGAGGCTCCCGCCACTGCCGCTGCGCTCACCAGCCATGAGCCCGGCTTCTGGCTGAGCGGCGCTCCCCCTGTGGGAGTGCACTTACCACTAGGGGGCATTCCTGCATTGAGCATCTGTCCCCTGGTGGTCAGTGTGCATCATAGCGACCAGTCGTTCTGGTGGTTGTTCCGCTGTTCATTTTACCATTAGGTCAATTTGCATATTAAGGTTTTAGTATATAAGACTGACTGATGGACATTTAGATTGCTTCTATTAATGCTGAAGTAAACATAGGAGGACATATATCTTTTCAAGTTGATGTTTTTATTTTTTATTTTCTGTGGATGAATATCCTTAAGTGAAATTGCTGGGTCATGTGGCAGCTCTATGTTTAATTTTTTAAATTAAATTTATTGTGGTGATATTGGTTAATAACATTATATAGGATTCAAATGTACATTTCTATGATACATGATCTGTATATTACATTGTGTGCCCACCACCCAAAGTCAAATCTTGTACTGCCACCATATATTTGACCCCTTCACCCTTCACTGCCGCACCTTTTCCTCTGGTAACCACCATACTATTGTCTGTGTCTATGAGGTTTTCTTGCTCATCCGTTCCTTTCAGTTTATATCCCACATATGAGTGAAATCATATGGTTCTTAACTTTTAAAAAATGTATATTTTTATTGACTTCAGAGAGGAAGGGAGAGGAAGAGAGAGAGATGGAAACATTAGTGACGAGAGAGAATCATTGATCAGCTGCCTCCTGCATATACCCCGTACTGGGGACTGAGTCCACAATCCAGGCATGTGCCCTGACCAGGAATCAAACCCTAACCTCCTGGTTCATAGGTTGATACTCAACCACTGAGCCAAACCAGCCTGGCTTGTTCTTAAATTTCTCAAGATCCATCGATGTTGTCGCAAATGGCAGTATTTCATCTATTCTTACTACTGACTAGTATTCCATTGTATATATGTACCACATCTTCTTTTTCCAATTTTCTATTGAAGGACACTTTGAGTTGAATAATGCTGCAATGAACATATAGGTACATATATCTTCGAGAACAAATGTTTATTTTTTTGAGGCATATTCATACAGTGGGGCCTTGACTTATGAGTTTAATTCGTTCCGAGACCGAGCTCGTTAAGGAGCTCGTTAAGGAGCTCATTAACTCAAATTACTCTGTCAACTCAATGCAAAAAATCGGCCGAGAGACAGCTGGTATCTCAAAAAACTCGTTAGTCGGGACACTCATAAGTCAAGGCCCCACTGTACTGTTTTTCATAGTGAATGCACCAATTTACAATCCCACCAACAGTGTGCAAGGATTCCCTTTTCTCCACATGCTCACCAGTACTTGATATTTGCCAATTTTTTTATGATAGTCATTCTGACAATTATGAAGTGATATCTTATTTTGGTTTTGATTTTCATTCCCCTGATGATTAGTAATGTTGAGCATCTTTCCATATGTCTGTTGACCACCTATATGTCTTCTTTGGAGACATATCTAAGTCCTCTGAGGTACCTTCCTAATTAGTTGTTTTATGTGTGATACTGAGAGTACCTTAACTGTGAGCAAAATATGTCCCTGTTTTAATAACTAATTAATATCATTTTCCATAACTATTTAAGACAACTGATAGATAACTCAGCTATAATGTTTAGGAAAATGTTCTAAACTTTCCTTTACTGAAACTATCTTTTTCTGCATAGTATATTCAAAATACCTCCAGCCAGGTTTTCCTGGGGTGATTTCATTTGAATAGGTAGTAACCACTAGCTACAAATACTTACACCTTTTAAAAAAGAAGGTAATCATAAAGAAAACTTTCATATTTGGATTCCTCTTAAACCTTACTATATTTGTGTCTGCTAGCCACTAAGTTTCATTTTGAAGTGCATCCTAAGTTTTTCATGTGTAAATATTCTCTAAGATGTTATTACCTGAGACCAGAACAAATGCTGAGTGTTGCAGCTGAATTTGGAAAGTTTGCAGCATATCCTTGGTAATGGCAATGCATCTGAAAGATAGTATAGAAAGGCAAATAAATTAATTCTTTATGAATAAAATATGTATGGTAAAATATTATAGATGATTCAAAATGTTAAAAGATTATATATTATACAAAATTTATTTATGCATATTTTTAGGGAAAAATATTTTTTACTACTCTCCTTACTTTGTACCTCCTAAGTGTCCATGAATATTACCTCAACATTTCATCTTATTTCTATGTACAACAATCAACCTCTTAACATATCATAATTATATGGAATAAAATATTTATTTAAACTATACACATAGAACAAACATATCTCAATGGTAATATGTCCATTTCAATAAAACAACATATAATAATAAATGTCTAAGACATCTTACCTTAAAATATGAAGAATCAGTATGCAAAGATCCAGTTTCATTAAATGTATAAACCAAAAAGTCCTGGGATAAGAATGAGCTAAGAAACAACAACAAACTGTTTGAATAATGAATTTAATATGAATTAAACATTACAGTAATAAAAGTAAATGTAAAATTTATTAGGATCATATAATAATACTAGAGGCCCAGTGCACAAAAATTCATGCACTGGGGGTGGGTCTCTCAGCCTGACCTGCCCCCTTTCACAGTCTGGGAGCCCTCAGGGGATGTCCTACTGATGGCTTAGGCCCGCTCCCCACAGCGGGCGGGCCTAAGCCGCAGTCTGGCCTCCCTCTGCGAGAGGTGACCGGGCTAATCATGGGAAGGCACTGCCCTCATCACTCTGCTGCTGCTGCCACTGACAGCCACCGCAGCTGCTAGCCCTCGGCCTTTGCTGCCCACAACTGCCCTCCCCTGCCGGCCTGATCGCCCACAACTGACCTCCCTTGCCATGACCCGCCTCCTCCACTGGGACCTGCCTCCTCTGCGCAAGGCAGCGGAGATGCTGGGACCAGCATCTGGGAAGGCACTGCCCTCATCACCCTGCTGCCGCTGCCACTGACAGCCACCGCAGCTGCCAGCCCTCGGCCTTTGCTGCCCACAACTGCCCTCCCCTGCTGGCCTGATCGCCCACAACTGACCTCCCTTGCCATGACCCGCCTCCTCCACTGGGACCTGCCTCCTCTGCGCAAGGCAGCGGAGATGCTGGGACCAGCATCCTCTGCTCCGGGGCAGAGCAGCAGGACCCCCAGGCCTCACCGTGCAGAGCGGCTGCCGGGCCCTGCCTCTGCTGTGTGCATGGACATCTTTTGGCGACCATCTTGTGGTGGCCATATTTTGATGACGTTGCGCACACGATGCCACCTAGGCTTTTATTATATAGGATTATTTATTTATGCACTTGGCTGAGTTTTATGATATATAAAGTGTACCCTATACAATTCAAAATAAACACATATAATTAATACATTCATAAGATGTATGCTACTAGTTGAATTTCCCACCAATAACCATTTGATGCGTTAACTATGTTTGAGTTCCCATGAGATATACTTATTATCTGTCACAATTATTGGGTTCAGTGGCTTTATACTCAATTAAAGATTTGTAAATATACTAGAGGCCTGGTCACGGATTTGTGCACCGGTGGGGTCCCTCAGTCTGGCCTGTGCCCTCTCGCAATCTGGGACCTCTTGGGGGATTTCAGACTGCCAGTTTTGGCCCAATCCCCACAGGCTTGGCCAAAACTGTCAGTCTGACATCCCCCAAGGGATGTAGTAGTGCATGAAGTGGCTTCTGCTCATCCCAGCCCCGCTGCGCCTGCCACCACTGCCACTGCAGCTGTGGTCACCAGCCCTGAGCCTGGCTTCTGGCTGAGTAGTGCTCTCGCTATGGGAGTGTACTGACCACCGAGGGCAGCTCCTGTGTTGAGCATCTGTCCCCTAGTGGTCAGTGCACATCATAGTGACTGGTCAACTGGTTGAGCAGTCGATGGGTTGTAATAGTCACTTAGGCTTTTATCTATATAGATAGCTTATTTCTAAATTTGAAAATAAAAGCTGAATAATTTAGTGCAACAATCACATAGATCTAAGACTCAAGGCGTAATAAATCCTACATTGAAAATGGATTGATTAAACATTCTTTATCTTTTCTTCATTATTATATTTAAACTAGAGGCCCATTGCATGAAATGTGTGCAAGGGGCTCAGCCCTCACAGCCCCAGCTGCCTCGGTCCTCACAACCGCGGCAGCTGCCTCAGCCCTCATAGCGGCCTTGGCCCTCGCAGCCGCTGCAGCCCCGGCTTTGTCCAGGAGGTCATCCAGAAGGATGTCCGAACGGTCGTTGCATTGTTTGGCCATCCAGTCTAATTAGCATATTATGCTTTTATTACTATAGATAGTAACAAAAAATTTTAAAAGTAAAATCTAAGCTTTAAGGGGAAATTATATCTTACCTTTTTGTGAGATACAGAGTGTATGGTTTTTTATCAATTGTAATGTTATAAATCACCTAAAACAAAGCAAATCAATAACAATGGTTTAGTAAATAAAAAAAATATACAAAGTAAAACTTTTTCATTCATGTCAAAAAAAGACTCAATCCATGTATATATTCTTCAGAATTTATTATTCTAAATAGAAGGAATTCATTATTATAATAAATTCAGGATTAGGGTGATGCATTTAATCTGTAGGAATAGCTTTTTTAAAAGAAAAAAGCTGAAGGTCACATTTTCAAAAAGTATAAGTTTAGCCTTATTATTACTACAGATTAATCATTTCTATGTGAAAAATATATACATTTTTCTAGTGAAGATGAATGAGACATGGCTGCAGACTAACATTCTATGCTAAATACAATGAAACGAAAACAAATTTATAAATACATATGTACATACCACTGATGCCATTTTAATTAACCTAATTATTAATAACAGGAAAGGAACACAGGAAAGCCAAATATTATAGGCATGCCATTTGTACAGCTTTGCTAGGAACCTACACTTTAACACTCTTCAGGGAGCCACCAGGCTATTCCCCACAGATGCCTGGGGAAAGGGACTGGAGAGGGAGAATACACACACCCGCAGTAAAGTCAGGGCCACACAGGGAAGGTACTTGCCTGTCAAGTCACAACTGGGAACAGGTCTTTGGCCAGAGTAGATTGTGGCCACTGCAAGTGCAGGAAGATTTGAGATATTTAGTCTACTAAACAAAGAAGTTCACTCTCTTGGCTCCTGGCTCTCTTGGTTTGTGCTCTTGGTCACTCTTGGTTCTCTTGCAGTCACCTACATTAGCCACAGCCATGTGGACCGCCACAATGGACTGATGGACTGCAACTAGCCTAATGCTAAACTGGACCCAATTCCAACATGGAACAGAAACTGGACAGTGGCTTTGCTTCTAGTTCCAATGAATCCCCAGCTGCGCTTCTTCCAGGACTGGATTAAGGAAAATGGGATGTTGGAAACCCAGGGAAGTAAGTGGACACAAATGAAAAATCACGCATCCTCCTATGTGAGTCTCAGAAAAGTCTTTTTCTCGAGATAGCGTAAGGACCCCACCCTCAGCACTCAGTGGGGAAAGGGATACCCCCCTTCTATGATAACACTACCAAATACACCTACAGCCACTTCACAATCCTCTCCATATATAAACCACGAGGGGGAAAAGACCTGAGAGAATGATGCTAGTGAGAAATGCCGCAGCTTCAGGAATAAGAGCTACAATACAACATGATCATCATCCTCCTAATGTGGTGACATCCAGGAATAGGAGTGGCTCTAAAGATGTTTACAGGGTGAGTCAGTGGACTGTCTCCACAAAGGCAGACAGACCTCTCTGCTAGCAAATCCAAATTTTCTTTTCAAGACAAACTAATTTTAAGAAAGTTCTCTGATTTTAAGGAAAGGCAGTCTGTGAGCCTGAGAGAGGGACATTTCCAGGAAGTACAAGAAGCCCACAAACTCAGAGACCAGATATCTAATAGCCCAGAACTGAAAATGTGGGCCTGAGATAGGATAGCAAGAAGCCAGGAAAATTCCTTGGCAAGTAGAATGGGGAAACTGCAACAGTTCAACAAACTGGCCAGTCAATTTACATCCAGATACAGAAAGTCATCTCCCTAGAGATAACATCAGAGAGAATATCTAGGCCTCAGTTGTATTTCAGCTTCAGGCTTAGAAAAGTAGCAAAACCAGCTGGGTGCCTCCAGGACCAGCTATAATAACAAATGATCCCCGCCCTGGTGCTGACCAATCCCTAGAGATCAGGACCCTGAAAAAGCACACCTTGGAAATGGAAAATATTCTGAAACCCTCCCCTAAGATTCCCACCCACAGGGAGATAAAAAAACAAACAAACCCTCAAAACAAAGATTCTGAGTGTGCTCTCGCTCTGGGGAGCATGCCCATGCCCCTCCCCGCCCCTTTGTTCCCCCACAGGCACAAATCTCCTAAACTCAAAGGTCCTCAGGAGACTTGCTACTAGGGGAGCAATGGGCAGCAGCACCTTATCCAAGGCTAACCCCCTGAACCTGTCTCCAAGGTTCCCTTTTTTCTGACTTCCCAGTGAGCTAAAGCATCCCTGTCTATGCTCATTTCTTTCCTATAACGTTTTTAGAGAACCAAAGTAGCCCAGCCTAGGCTCTCCTATTGCATCTTCTATGCTAAGTCCCTTGCTTCACTGTCCCCAGCTTTAATAAACATACCCTCAACGTCACCTGGACTCATTTTGTGAAATCTTTTCTGCATGAAGTCAAGAACCCACACACTACCTGCTGGCCCGAGCCAGACACACTCAGGGCCAAGTCCTTTATCTGGTAACAGTCCTAGCTAGAGTACCTTAGTCTTCCTTCAGAATTAGACCTGTCCCCCTCTTCTCTTTCCCAATTATAGAGGGTTTCATCAGTGCCCTCAGGCCACAGGCCTCTTTAACCTTTTCCCAAGAAACTAAAGATTTTGCATCATAAAGGAGGTAAAAGAGATGAGTTTGGGTAGAGTTTCTGAAGTGGCAGATGTTCCTCCAAATTCTCAGAGTGAAATCTGTTGTTATAATTTTCCTACAAACTCCTAGACAAAAATCAATGAATGTCTGAAAGTTAGCAACAAAGGTTTGCAAAAGTTATCCTGTATTACTTTAATATAACAATTAATAATGACATATTACTTAAAAATAAAAAAATACAGAACCCATCTCAGATATTTCCTCAGGAGGATGCTGTGACAACAGACAGAAATGACAAAATCCTTACAAGAAAAAAATATGTGGAAAACAGAAGCTTTAAATGCAAACAAATCACCTTAATATACATCTATAGTACACTGCATAATAAATATATAGAAACATACACACTGGAGTCAAATGCATTACCTCAACATAGTGAAATTCAATTAAAAATCAGGCCCAAAAGATATCTAGAAAATGCCCAAATATGCACATTTCAAAATTTCCCATGGGTCAATGGAGAAACAACAAGGAAAATTAAAAAAAATGTTATATTAAAATATTATAAATGCAGATTATATAACTGTTATGTAATGAAGTGACATCAGTGTAAATCAGAATAAGAACCACCCAAAATTCTCTTCTACATAAAATCAACATGAGAACTGAAAAAGTTGTTAGAATCAACCTCTTCAAATCTCTAGAAATTAACAGAAGGTTTATAATATTTTGGGGAGTGTTTATTCAAGAAAAATAACTGATCTTAGTAAAAACAATAATATTTGGGGAAATTGAATTTGCTCTAGTCTCTTCTTTTATTAATTGAAAAAGAAGAGAATGCATTTACAGTGAATACCAGCAGACTAGCAACCTCTGAGAAAAGCAGAATATGGCTGGAGCATTTTCAAAATCTCATTTCCAGAGAAATGCCAGGATTTGAGTCACTTTGTGGTTCTTAGAAGACCCACTTCAAGCTTGTATATATGACATAAATCAGATCTCACCTAATGTCAAAATCCTTTTCCCAAAAGCATTTGCTGAAAACTACAGACTTTTTTTTTTAACTTCACAGTTGCCTGATGCAATGAATCAATAGGGCAAACAACAGATCAACCAAAAAACTTAAAAGGACCATATAATTTCACCTATAAGTAGAATCTAATGAACAAAATGGCAAACAAATAGCAACAGACTCACATATATAAAGAACAAACTGAGAGCTGTCAGAGGAGAGGGTGATTGGGGAACTGGGTGAAAATGGTGAAGGAATTAAGCCAAGAAAACAAACAAAAAACCAAACAGAAAACAACTCATAGACACAGATAATAGTATGGTGCTTACCAAAGGGATTGGGGAAGGATGAAGAGGGTAAAGGGAGTATAAATGTTGCTAGAAGGAGACTTGACTTGGGATGGTAAACACACAATGTAATATACAGATGATATACTATAAAATTATATACCTGAAACCTATATAATTTTTTAACCAATGTTGTCCCAATAAATTTAATAAAATTTTTTAAAAAAAGAAAAGCTTTATGATCAAACTAGAGACCTAGTGCATGAATTCGTGCACAGGTGGGGTTTGGCTGGGCCTGTTGGGAGGAGGAGACAGCAGGAGGTTGACTGGCTGGCTTGCCCCAATCTGGGCCTGATTAGAGATGGGTTGGCTGTGGGGAGGGGCAGTGGGCAATTGGCCTGCAGGCTCTGCCCCAATTGGGGTGGGGGGACTGATTGGGGGTCAGCAGCTGAGGGAGGGGTCATGGAAGATTGGCCAGCCAGCCCCACTCCCGATTGGTGTGGAGGGGCGATTGGGGATGGGGCTGGACAGTGGGA
>NW_005353460.1:3049416-3085335 GCF_000412655.1 Myotis brandtii
CCTGGGGGGGGGGGCCCGGCGGGGGGGGGGGGGGGGGGGGGGGATGTGGGTGGTCAGCCGGCTGGCCCTGGACACTATTGTGGTTGGGGGGAGAGGCCAATCAGGGGCGCGGCCGGTTGGGGGAAGGGGCCACGAGAGGTTGGCTGGCTGGCCCCACCCTTTGATGGGGCTGGTTTGCTGGCCACAGTGGGTGTCATAGCAACTGGGTTTTCCAGTCATTACGGCAGTTCAGTCGCTGGCTTTTTATATATATAAATGTTCACATGGAGGTTTGGACAGTTATGACAAATGTCTGGGAATCTAAAAGGCCTCAGACACTATGTGCATGCCCAAGGCTATGCACATGCTTAGGACAGACCTGAAAAGACCTTAAACTCTCACCTCTGGCTGACCTTGAGGCTCTGTGCAAGCAGAAATTGAAATGATAAGCATAGTTGTGAAACTTCCTGGCTGAGTGACAAAATGCAAGCAGGGCCTCAGCAAAACTGAGAAACTTATTGGCCATGTATTTGAAGAACTCTCTATCTGATCATTAACCAACCAATAAGATAACAGAATAGAGATATCAGTGGCTACACACACCAAAGAATACAGATATTAGAGAACCAGTGGAAAAATTCACAAACTAAAAAACTAAAACAAACAACATTTGAAGGGGAAGAAAAATCTGATTTTGAGTTACTACAACATATTATTATGCTGAGGGACCCCCCTGAATGCAAAAATTTTTGTGCACCGGGCCTCTAGTATAGATATAAAATGTATAACATAAAGTCAGCAATCAGCTGAAATAGTTATTTTATTTAGATGATTCTTCCCAAACTTCACATTAATATATACATATATATCCCTCTTATCTACTGCTGTCATCCATGATTTCGGTACTTGCTTCAGGATGTACCCTTGATTAATGCCTAATATGAGCTAATATAAATTTATTCATATAAAGATTGAGAAATATATCTGTATAATTACTATATCACATATGATCATATATATTATATATATGGAATATAAAAAGGGTGTTCTGCTGTTAAATATGAACATTTTCACAGAACATCATCATCATACACAGCCAGTGTGAGGTAAGTGTGGATCAAGACAAAAGCAAAACCACATTTTAATCATGTCTGATTACAAATAAAATGTAAACATTTTCTCAGTCAGAAAAAAAAAGGAGCAAATATGTCCTTAATGGACACACAGGAGTGGCTATTTCTTCTTGACCAATTATAGCTGTAGAGTTTTTCTAGTCTTCCTTTTTTCTAGATAAGATTTACTAAGATACACAATTATAGAATTATGGTCTACTTTCTGATTACACCCAAAGCAGAGCAAAAGGCCTGCTTCCTCACACTTCCCCAAAAACCCCTAACAGAAGCTGAAATCGTTTAAAGCCTTTCTAACACATTCTTACTGAGATGCCCCATGGTTGCCCATGGCATGTGCTCTCCCTCACTGCAGTGGTTAATAAACCTAACTTGTTTAACTACAGGTGTGTTCCCAGCGGTCTTTGGTAGGAAGGCATTGAAAGGAGGTCAGCTCTTCTCAACTGAGGAGTTTCTTCCCAGCACCTATAGCTTCCACAAATATATTTAGATAAATCTTAGAAGGTTGGGCACCTTCATAAGTCCTGCTATATCCCCAAATCAAAGCCATTGCTTTAGTAGAATTTATGGTTATCATAATAAAATGGAAGTCCATGAAAAAAAAAGGAATCCTTTGTATGTTTAATACTTTTTAAAAAGCACTGGGTAACCAGAAATTAAAGGAAGAGAACAAGACAGATAAAGGAGGTTTACTGTGAGATATGAAAGAACATTCATCATAGTTTATCACAGTAAAAATGACTTCCATAATTGCATGAAGACAATTCAAAAAATGTAAATAGGTATTACATACTTCATAGGAAAAGCATTTCATGCCCTGCATAGTTGCTATATGCTTTGCTACAGGCAATTTGAAGTAAACAATTTAAAGTTTAATCATGCAATGGCAATGTAAAAATTCTTATAAATAAATTAGGAAAAAAATTTTTATAAACAATTTTTCACTGAAGGTCTTACTTGTAATGGAAATGTAGTCATAAACTAAAAATTAGATTCCATGTCCTAAATGTCGTAATTTTGATGCCCTTAGCTTAATATTTTTAATCCTCTTTATCATTTATATCATGTATATCCATATCCTCCTTTAGAAGGTTAATCTGATAATTAAATAAGATTAGTGTGTGAAAATGCAACCTCTCTAAAGAAAATTATTTTATTGTTGTCTTCAATCATAATTTCACATATATTTTATTTTTATTATTGTTCAGTAATAGAACAAAATTATGATAGGTTCCATTACAGAATGACAAATCTAGAGTTAATGAATTCTTAATATTTTACTTACTGTTACCTCAAAAATTATTCCTTTAACATGAATGTATGAGTTATCATATATTGACCATACCAATTTAAGGACATGGAAATTTAAACCTCTGCATTATTACTTCTGGTTTGTAACATAAAGCAAAACTATGTCAATTTGAAATATTAAAGACTAAATGCCTTTAATTTAATTTCTTTTGTTTACAGCAGCTAAGCATTTTTTAAACTTTGCTTTCAATGAATATTTTTTATTGTAATCTTTTTCATCATAATAGGGCAAATGTGACATTTTTCTTTTCTCTTTCTTTGGCCATACTTCTAAGTCTGATGCTTCTTGGTCAAAATTTTTTCTTCTAAATTTTGCTCAAGAAGAATTTCTCCGTTCCTAGACCATTGTTCTACTCATACTATTTTATTCTGCTAGTATTTTCTCAAAAATTGTGAACAAGTATGTCAGAAAAATGAAGAGATGAAGGGACGGGTACAGGAGTTAGCAATGTAGGTACAATAAAGGGAGGATAAAAATATACTAAAATAAAATAGTACAGTGAAAACATGTCGCTTTACAAATTAATATAAGTAATATAATCTGACTTAGTACAAAGGTAAATTAAAATATTCTTATAATTTTAAATTGTAAAAAAAATATTTTCAGTCATTTACCTGCCTCTTTATACCTTCACTCTCATTTGACCTTATTTTACATGGAACTGTCACCTGCAGAAATATTCCTTCAGAATCTGCAGAAAGAAAAATGAGTTTTGTTTTGTTTTTGCAACAGCAATTATCTCAGTGAAGCATGGGTTCTTAACTGAGTCCACGGTGGGGTCTAAAATTGTCAATAAATTTGTTTATATTTGCCCTCCCTCCTTCTTGGTCCAGAGCTTTCACTACAATGACACTGAACATGGCTAAGATGCAAATAAACAGAAATTAGACACTGCGGTTCTACAGGACCGTCTTTTCCCTTTAGATTGAACCACGTTGGACTGGTTCCCTCCGCACGTTGAGGAATAAATTGACAGCAGTACGCATACCCTTAACCCAATGGACACAGGGTAACTGAGCCAAGAAGACAAGCTGAGTCTCAGCCCCTGAGACCTTGGAGAATGGACTCCTTGGCTAACACCATCAGTCACCTGCTCTGGTCCGATGTCAGGGATGGGTGGGAGTGAGAGGGTGGGGGGCCTAAGGTGGGTAGGTCGGGTGTGTGTGGGGGGGAGGAGTTAGGAAGGGGAGGAGTTACACAGAGGAAAGAACCAGCAGGGAATCCGGAAAGGGGGCAGTATGGATCCCAGAGCTACAGGAAATTGTTCTCCAGAAAGAGCCCGGCTCTGCTCAGAGGCACAAGGAGAAGGAAGTCAGGCTCCCATGGTCTTACCCATGCGGGCATGCAACCTTCCAAGCTCAGTGAGCAGTGCAAGGAGTAGGATCATGGCTGAGCCAGAGCTCAGGAACACAGCCAAGACTGAAAGCCGTTGGGCAACCCTGGGGCTCGGGAACACAGCCAAGACTGCAAGCGGTTGGGCAACTCTGGGGCTCGCGAGCAGGAGCCCTCAGGACTGTAGCCCTTGTGCGCAGGGCCCTGGGGTGAGGACTGCAGTTACGTTCTGCTTTAGCTCACCCTGCGGGATCCTGATTGGCTGGGTAACTGACACAGGTTTGAGAAAGAACACCTCGGGCAGGAGCCTTTGCGTTTTGGCACAAGTGGATTGTTGTGGGTAAATGGACATTGTTTGAACCCTTCAGTATTGATATAGGGGCAGATAAGCATGAGTGGCTTTTCTGGTCAAGTTCTTGGCAATTTGGTTTTTCTATGCCACAGTTTTCCGGCATGTTTTATTTACTGTGGGGTAAAAGAAAGTAGAAACCTCAACTGTTTGCATGAGACATTTCCTACTTAAATCGTGGTAATGCTGACTTAATTTGCCATCTTTGCAAACAAGGAAAAATCAAAGATTGTTGAACTTGACCCTGAATAAGGCAATTAACAAGCACTTTTCTTCAACTGCGTGCCTCTTCTTACAGTATTATATTATAATCGATTGAGGGGGAAATAAAGGGACACTTTAAAATGCAGCCTAAGTGTGTTTTGTTCACAATTACTCTGAACACTAGCAAGGAACCTGTGGAGATGGGAAGGGCAGCAAGACAAACTGAGAAAGGAAATGTGACCACATTGTAGAGGAAAGAGCATGGAATGTCTTAGAATTTTCTGACCAGTATCTTTCACTGCACATGTCTGAAACC
Organism: Myotis brandtii; assembly: GCF_000412655.1. Classification (NCBI taxonomy): domain Eukaryota; kingdom Metazoa; phylum Chordata; class Mammalia; order Chiroptera; family Vespertilionidae; genus Myotis; species Myotis brandtii. Next base: position 3,054,039 of record NW_005353460.1, read on the forward strand.
TAACACAACTTCTACCCCACCTCTCACCCAAACCTACTTTTATCCAAGTGAACTCCACTGCAAGCACTAATTGTGTCAACAGAGCCCAGAACAAATTCTGGTCAGGCCTAAAACTTGGACCTGGCAGGTAGTAGTACACTGGGAAACTGATCCTGACAAGTTAATATTAAAATAATACAGGTCAGTGATGATAATGACCTGAAATAACACAGTGGCAGTGAGGATGAAGAAAAGTTATGATAGAGTCATCCTCATGTGTGTATATGTATTTACCACACAAATTACCCATTAAATTGTTACAATGAATGAATAGGAAGGGGAATCACAAGTTATTGGAGAGATGTGGACTGTAGGTGTCCTCTTTTGAGATGGGAGCAGTTAGCATGGCCATGGGCATCTGAGGGCAAGCAGCTGCGGTGAGTGGACAAAGGAATGTTCTCACCTTGGGATGGAACAGCCTCTCTCCTTCGAAAGAGACTAAATTGCTTATGTCCTACTGAAGATCCCAGCAAGAAGGAGAATTAGCAGACATAAGCCTACATACTTTCACTCTCAGGACTTATTGTGGTTTGTGAAACTGAGCCATAAGGAAAGGAGAGAACAGCAGATGTTTTTCTTGCTTGGATTAGACCAGTTAATGGTGAGTTTCTTGGTAATACCCTTTCTCCAACCTATGCCTTTTGGACCTTTTTGTTTAATCACTGTTGTAAAAGATATATGGAAAAATATAAATGTTAAACTTAACTGTTAATAAAAGCTGTCTAATTTTACTATGTACAACAAGCACAGCATTTAATTAGTATATTAAGACATTAGTTAAACTGTCACAATCTATGCCTGTGTTCCATGGAATTTATAAATCTATTTTTTCTGATAGCCACATTAAAAATATATTATAAATTGGTATTCATAAATGTCTCATTTGCACAGTTTCTATGCTTCATCTGGGTAAAAGAAAGTCACTGAGAAGGAAACAAAGGAAAATAACAATAAACATATGGGAAGAAAGAAATAATTACTCTTAATTGGTCTATTTTTATGTACAGAGGAGGAGTATTTCCAAGAGTTCTCTGTGCATATCCAACAGGTGTCCCACATACACTTGGTGTTCAAAACCAAACTCATTCTTCACTCCCCTCTGCATCATCCCTCCAACACCAAACTGCGTCTTACCCTGCTATCCAATGTCATTAGTAAAAGGTGTCCTTATCCGTTGTATCAAAATATTTGTCTTTATAGTTTTTTGTTATTCGAGCCCAAGTATATCATATCCATCATTTGTCACTTATTTGTTTCTACTTTAATTATGTCTTACAAAACTTTTTGATCTTTTCCTCTCTTCCAATTCTGTCCTCATCACATCTTTCCTATGTATTTCAGACTCTCATAATTGTTTCACTCTTGTCCAGTTTCGGCTGAATCCTAGTGAAATTTAAAAGTACATTCACATGTTCCCATTTGTATATGAGAAAATGCAAACTCCTTATCAGGGAACACAAGGCACTTGTCTTGGCAAATGGTTACCTATGTAGATTTTACCTCTCAATGTTCGTACATTTTAAAATAAGTTTAAACATGGATTAAGAGCACAAACTTAGCAACAGGTCCAGATTTACATTTTAGCCTTCCTATCTTCCTGCTATATCCATAAACATTATTTCAGTACTTTTTCTTATGCACTACATCCAAACTGGCAGTGCATTCTGTTGTTGATTCACCTTAAAATTTATTCTGAAAACCATCTTTACTATCACTGGTCTGAAGTATTACCTATTCTCTCCTGGATTATTTCAGTAGCAATCTGCTAACTGGTTTTTCCACTTTTACTCTCTGTCCTCATTACAGACTACTTTCAACAAAATAGCCTTTAAACGTGTATGTAACAGTTCCAAATACAAGAATAATGAAAAATGTGGCACAGATCCTACCACTAAAGAGACTCAAACAGACACCACCTTATAAAGTGCAACACACTGCATTCATCCCTTACTTGTATTGAGTGTTTCTTGGCAGCACACACCCATACACACATACTCATGCATTTAAAAAATGTATAATTTTCTAAGCACACACCTAAAATTGCAAAACCATCCATTAAGTTTCCAAAACTATCATCGTGTATATTCACTTCTTATGTACTTAGAGCAAAAGAACCATTTGTAACTAAAAATATAAATTTCCAATTCCTCATCTTGTAAAAAAAAAATTATAATCTGTAGTAAATTAACATAGATATCTATGTTAACATAGAGATAACAATGCCCTGTCTATGTTAACTACTGTAATTTTTTTATGTCATCTATGGTTATTCAAGAGAGAGGAACATTTACCGAGAACTAACCACTTGAGAAAAGGAAAAATGATACCATAGCGCAGAAATGATTAAGAAATCAGTCATTTGTTATTTTATTTACAATTTTAATTATCTACCCCCTTTGCACCAATCACCATAAATTTGACTAATGTCCTATTCTCTCTATCCTATGCTTAATAAATACATTTTGCCTCTTGACATAATTCAAAGGTGTTTTGATTTGCAATTTTATTTTTAAATCAGGACTTAAGTAAACAATACATGTTCTTGTGATTTATAGGGTACATTATTGATTTAGAAAAAGACAGTTTAAAAATTAACCCCAAGAGAGAAAAAAATGGCAGCTGAGTAGGCAGACATGTTCCAAGCCTTATCTCGGAGCAGACAGAAGGAGCATCTAAATTGAATAACATCCACCGGGATTGGCAAAGTAGACCAGCTGGTGAGGCAATTCACAGCTGAGAAGGGCAGAGGGTGCCTGGAGAATGGTAGGATCGGGGATCTGGGCTGTAGAGAGTTGTGAGACCACTGAGCCAAGAGGGTCAGAAGGAAGCTGCATGGCACCAAGTCCACTTCCCTTGGGGACAGGCATAACATCTGACTGTGGGAAGGAAGTCCAAAGGGCTGCTGGTGACAGGGGATTCAAATCTAAGTCCACAGACACGAGAGGCTGAGCCCAGAGGGGTGGCCTGAAGAATTGCCTGAGCCATGGAGTGCCAAGGGGAGAGAAACTAGCAGTTGTGTGGTTGTTTTGCCTCTGTTTGATCTTTGATTTTATTCTTTAAACCCAGTTCATAGGACATTTCAAATACAAACACTCACCCATAGCTTCAGTGCAGGTGGAGGTGCAGATTTGTGGAGTCTGGGGAGAGGCTGTGGAGGAGAGCTGGTTGGGGAGAGGTGACCAGAAGTCCAGCATTGAGTAATTCCAGACCCTCCAAACCTAAGCAGCCATTTTTCTCCTGAAGAACCAGCTGAAATGAATGACACTTCACTTCTTTATTCTATTTTTTTTATCTTTTATTTAACATTTTTCTTTATTTTCTTTGTTTTTAAAATATTTTTGCATGATTTTTTCTTGATTCTATTTTTATATTTTAACATTAATTTATTACTTATTTTATTTATTTTTTCTTTCTTTTCTTCTTATCCACTTGTTCTCTTTCTACCTCCTCTATACTGAACCGAGGTCCTCCCCCTATTCATTCAATTCCTTAACCTTACTTTCTGTATTAAGCCCTGCTTCTACAGATTCTGCCCCCCACCCCCCATTTTTTCTGGGTGTTTTTTATTTGAATTTTTTGGTTTTATCTGTTTTTTTCCTGTGGTGTTTTCTACCCATATATTTTCTTCTTCGTTTTTCTTCTTTTTCTTTTCACTCTTACATTTTTTTTTCTTTTCCCAATGTCATTTTTGCTCTTTTCTCTCTCCTAATTCTCTTTTCTTTGGTGGTCACTTATATTGGGGTTATTGGTGTTGTGAGTATATTCATGTTTTGTTCCCTTTGTGTTGTGTCTTGTTGAGTTGTACTTTGTGCTGTTCAGTCAATGTGGTAGAGAGTGAGCCACATAACCAGACATGCTGAGAGGAGACTCCATCCACAAATGGGACAATAACACTCAAGACCCAACTACACCAAGAGAACCCAAATATCCCACATGGGGGGCATCCCTAGATGACCCAGCCCAGAAGACTGGAAATATTACATCACTGGGTCCCACAAAACATCTACTGTATAAGACATCTACTCTGAATGGCATAGCACTTTAATCTAATACGTAGAGTCAATAAAAAAGGATCAGAAAAAATGGTGAGACAAAGAAACAACCCCATTCAAAAGAAAAGGTGGAATCACCAGAAAAAGAAATTAAAATAGAGGCAAGCAATTTGTCAGAGAAAGAATTCAGAGCAATGTTTATAAGGACTCTGAAAAGAATGGAAGACAAATTCAACATATGTGTAAGATTCAAGAGGAAATAAAGAGGAATCAATAGGAAATGAAGAATGAAGTAGCTTCAATAATGAACACAATGGAAAGTTTCAACAGTAGACTAGAAGAAGCTGGGGACCACTTCAGCAAGTTAGAGGACAAGGTGAAAAAACAGCCAAGCACAGCAGCAACTGGAAAGAGAACTTAAAAAGCAGGAGGAGAGCCTTAGGGAGCTTAGGGACAACACAAAACAAAACAACGTCTGCATGATTGCTGGGGTCCTGCCCCAGCAGGTCCAGGGGTCCCCAAAGGTGTGGATGGAGTCGGCGAAGAAGGAATGACACAGAGACAGCCTTCAGTTGATCAGCAGCCTAGCCAGGACCTCTAGCCAGGATCTGGTCAGGACCTCCAGCGAAGTTCTGGTTAGGAACTGATGTTTATTGTCTTGTTACATCTGTATTTATACCAGCCGATTTTAATCCTGTCAATTTCTATTACAAAGGTTAGGGCGTTTCTTATCTCCATTCCAGGGAGTAAAGATTATGTAGCTTAACTACCCGCCTGGCACTTAATTAAGGGGTTGTATCCCCTCCCTAACCTCAGGGAAAAATCCCCACCTGGGGAAACAACCTTTCTCGGAGAGGTGACCTTGGTTAAAACACATGGCACTAAGGAGAGCAAACATATTAAGAACAATATGCTATATATGCCAGGTCCCTTGAAACATATGCTGTGCAGATGTTTCTTTCCTGCAGCGACTGTGTCAAGCAGCAAGGATGGACCGGCTTCCGGCACATGATAGGGGTGCCAGAAGGAGAGGAAGTGGAGCAAGGAATAGAAAACCTGTTTAAAGAAATAATGACAGAAAATTTACCTGATCTTGGGAAGAAAAAAGCCACACAAGTCCAAGAAGCACGCAGTCCCAACTAAGATGAACCCAAAAAGACTAACACCAAGACACATCATAATTACATTGGCAAACATCAATGACAAAGTCAGAATATTAAAGGCTGCCAGAGAGAGACAGAAAGTTACCTATAAAGGATATCCCATTAGACTATCAACTGATTTCTCAACAGAAACACATCAGGCAAGAAGGGAATGGATTAAAATATACAAGGTAATGCAAAGGAAGGGACTGAATTCAAGAATACCATATCCAGCAAGGCTATCATTCAAAATTGAAGAGGAAATCAGGAGCTTTGCAGGCAAAAAATGGGGTAAGGGAGTTTATTACCACCAAGCCAGCAATGCAAAAAATGTTAAAGGGATTGCTATAAAAAGGATAAATAGAAAGGGAATAAGAAACACAGGTGTAAAAAATAAAAATGGCAACAAACAAAGTTTTTTGGCTACAAAGAACTTCCAGCAATAACCTTAAACATAAATAGATTAAATATTCTAATCAAAAGACATAGGGTAGCTGAATGGATAAGAAAACATGACCCATATATTTGCTGTCTACAAGAGACCCACCTCAGAACAAAGGACTCACATATAATGATGGTGAAGGGATGGAGAAAAGTTTTTCAGGCGAATAGAAATGAAAAGAAAGCTGGGGTAGCAATATTTATATCTGACAAAATAGACCTCAAAGTGAAGGCCATAACAAGAGATAAGAAAGTCCACTTCATAATACTAAAGGGAGCAATTCAACAAGATATAACTCCGGTAAACATATATGCACCCAATAGAGCAGCACCCAAATACATAAAAAAAAAACAACCTTCTGCAAGATATCAAGGGGGAGATCAACAGCAATACAATCTTAGTAGGGGACTTTAATACCCCATTGACACCAATGTATAAATCCTCTAAACAAAAAATCAGCAAAGAAACATCAATCCTAAATGACTCACTAGATCAGAAGAAATTGACATCTTCAGAACATTTCACCCCAAAGCCACAGAATATACATTATTCTCAAGTGCACACAGGATATTTTCAAAGATAGACCACATATTAGGAAACAGGAAAATCTCTTCAAATTCAAGAAGATATAAATCATACCAAGCATCTTCTCAGATCACAATGGCATAAAACTAGAAATCAACTACAATAAAAACAATGAAAAAAATCAAACCCTTGGAGGCTAAATAGCATGCTATTAAACAATGATTGGGTTATCAAATAGATCAAAGAAGAAATAAAAAGCATTCTGGAAACAATTAACAATGAAAACACAACAATCCAAAATCAATGGGACACAGTGAAAGCAGACTTGAAAGGGAAGTTCATAGCTCTCCAGGCCTACCTCAGAAAAACCCAGAAAAAGTATAATACATTATCTAACCCTACAAGTTAAAGAATTAGAAAGACAGCACCAAGAAAAGCCCAGAGTAATAGACGGAAGGAAATAAAAAATATTAGAGCGGAAATAACTGACAGAGACAAAAAAAAAAAAACACACAAAAAACAAACAAACAAAAAACCCAATACAAAAGATCAGTAAAACCAAGAGCTGGTTCTTTGAAAGGATAAACAAGATTGATGAACCTCTAGCCAGGCTCACCAAAAAACTAAGAGAGAGGACCCAAATAAACAAAAATCAGAAATGAAAGAGGTAAAGTAACAATTGACCTCACAGACATACAAAGGATTATAAAAAAATACTACCAATAACTCCAGTTCAATAAACTGGACAACCTAGATAAAATGGATATATTCCTCAAAACTCAATCAGGAAGAATTAAAAAATCTGAATAAGATGACTACTACTAACGATATTGAAACAATAATCAAAAAACTTCCAGCAAACAAAAGCCCTGGACCAAACTGCTTCACAGGGGAGTTTTACCAATCATTCAAAGAAGAAGTAAAACCTATCCTTGCCAGACTATTCTAAAAAATCTAAGAGGAAAAAACACTTCCTAGCTCTTTCTATGAAGCCAGCATTACCTTAATCCTAAAACGAGGTAAAGACACAACAAAAAAAGAGAATTACAGGCCAGTATTCCTCATGAACATAGATGCTAAAATCCTCAACAAAATTCTAGTAAATCTGATCCAGCAATACATTAGAAAGATCATACACCATAACCAAGTGGGATGCAAGGCTGGTACAATATCCCCAAATCAATAAGCGTGATATAGCACATAAACAAATTGAGATACAAAAATCACATAATCATATCAATTGATGTAGAAAAAGCATTTGACAAAATTCAACACTCTTTCCTGATAAAAACTCTCAGCAAAGTGAGAATAGAGGAATAACACCTCAACCTAATAAAAACCGTATATAAACAATCCAATAAAAAAATGGGCAAAACACCTAAATAAAGATATTTTGAAAGTGGGCATATAGAAGGCCAAGAGACATATGAAAAAGTGTTCCAAGTCACTAATCATCTAAGAGATGCAAATAAAAATGACAATGAGGTATCATCTCACACTTGTCAGAAAGGCTATCATCAACACATCAACAAATGACAAGTGCTGGCGAGGATGTGGAGAAAAAGGAACCCTCGTGTACTGCTGATGGGAATGTAGACTGGTGCAGCCACTGTGGAGTGTCCTCAGAAAATTAAAAATGGAACTCCCATTTGACCTAGTAATCCCCCTTCTAGGAGTATATCTCAAGAAATCAGAGACACTGATCAGAAAGGATATATGAACCCCTATGTTCATAGCAGCACAATTTACCATAGCTAAGATTTGGAAACAGCCTAAGTGCCCATCAGCAGATGAGTGGATTAAAAAGCTGTGGTACATCTACACAATGGAATACTATGCTGCTGTAAAAAAGAAAGAACTGTTACCATTTGCAACAGCCTGGATGGGCGTGGAGAGCATCATGTTAAGTGAAGTAAGCCAGTAGAAGAATGATAACTATCACCAGGATCTCACTCATTTTTGGAATATAATGAACAACATAAACTGATGAACAAGAATAGAACCAGATTCATAGAAGCATTGAACAGACTGTCCAACCTTAGAGGGAATGCAGGGGAGAGGGTGGTAAGAGATTAATTAAAGGACTTGTATACATGCATATGAACATAACCAATGTACACAGACAGTACTGGGATGAGGGCATGCATTGGCAGTGGGAATGCCTGGGGAGAGGTCAATGGAGGAAAAAGGAGACTTATGTAATACTTTAAATAATAAAGAATTAAAAAAAATGAAACCCAGAAAAAATACACAACTGTTACATTTTCTGAATATCTCAGCACACTCCCCCCCCCCCCCCCCCCCCCCCAAAAAAATATTCCCTCACACTATTAGGCACTCTTATTACTGCATTGTTCTAAATCAGCAGGTTTCTATCGGGTACACAAAACTCAGATGTCCCCTTGCAATATTCTACACAACCACATAGATATTTAATCTTCCTACATACATGCCCTTTTTTAGTCATCTGTGAGATGATGAACAACACATTTTTTAAAGTAGTAAATCAAATATGTAAGAAAAATCAAATAGAAGCATTGCATTTGTAGCTATCATTTTCATTATTAATATATACTTAGCTACTTAAGTTATGAATTTACCTAAAAGCTCTAATGAAATAAATTGAAAATAACTCAAATGTCCATCAGTGGATAGAAAGACAAATTATGATATAAACATACACTGGAGTATTTTCAAACACATATAGCAATGGAGAATTGATAAATGTTACAAGCTAGATGAACCTTGAAATCACTGTATTAAGTGAAGAAAGTCAGACATAAAAGGGTATATATCATATGGTTCTACTTACATGAAATATCCAGAATAAGTAAATTCATAGACAGAATGAAGATCTGTGGTTGCCAGAGGTTGACAGGAAGGGGAAAGGAGATCAGGTGCTTAATGGATCAGGGTTTTTCTGTTTGGATGATGAACATATTTTCGAACTAGATGGAGGTGGTTGGTGCACAACATTGTGAGTACACTAGATGTCACTAAATTGTTCACCTGAAAATGATTAATTATATGGTATGTGATTTTCACCTGAATTTTTAAAAATGGCTCTAGTGAAATCTCTCAGAGTTATAATGTGGTTTTCTTGAATATTTACTTCACGATCAATGGGAAATCTCTATATAGAAAAGGCTAATATGCAAAGCGTTCCCTCAGGATTTTGACTGGGAGACTGGGAGCTGGATCACTTGCTATGATGTGCACTGACCACCAGGGGGCAGCGTGGAATGAAGGAAGGCCCTGGCGGGCAGCCAGCAGCCAGCAGCCAGAAGAAAGACCAGGCTGGCAGCCCTAAGGCCCTGATGGGCCTGATCACTGGCCAGGCCCAAGGACCCTACCGGTGCGTGGGCTCTAGTAACTTATATAAAGCTCTGCATATTTGTTTTTTAACTTTTGATTCTTGGGGACTAATTGCATTCCTGAAATGCTGGGCTAATTCAGATGCTAGTCTTTACCATATTTCTAAAATGTTGCTTAATGGGCATTTTTTTCATTTCAAGTAATTTTTCTTGCAGGACCTACTCCACCTCTACCATGAATGTTATTAATCATGAATCTGCTTCTGACTCAGGATGATAATCAGAACACTTCTCCCTAGACACAGGGAACGGAACGGTGGTGGAAATTTAACTTAGCAGGATCAGTCATGGTTTCCTCCATTACCAAGCATCGAGGCAGATGTAGGGAAAGAAAGGATCTCCTACACTTCTGAAATATTGTACTATGGACTAGAAAAGCTCAGAGGTGCAATGAGCTATCTCTTGTTTGAGACCAGCCAACAAAAATGTGAGGATATTCAATAGATGTATAGAATGAGAATTTTATTGTTCTGTTTTGAAATCCTCACCTGACCATGAAGTTAGACTCAGCTTTTACGTAAGCTTTATAAGTATTTGTCTTTTCCTTTGCTTGGCCATTTATCAAGATGCAACTGGCCAATCAGTATTATACGGTAGGGGGGGTGGTGGTGGTGGTGGTGGTGAGAGAAACATCAATGTGAAACAGGCACATCAATTGGTTACCTCCAGCACATGGCCATCCATACCAAGGCCAGGGATCAAACCTGCAACCCAGTTACCTGCCCTTGACCGGTAATCAAATCTGCAACCCTTCAGTGCCTGGGGCAATGCTCTAACCACTGAGAACACTGGCCAGGGCCAAATTATAATTTTTTAAAATATATTTTTATTGATTTCAGAGAGAAAGGGAGAGGGAGAGAGAGATAGAAACATCAATAATGAGAATCATTGATCAGCTGCCTCCTACATGCTCCACACTGGGGATCAAACCCATAATCCAGGCATGTGCCCTAATCAGGAATCAAACCATGACCTCCTGGTTCATAGTTCGACATGCAACCACTGATCCACAGTGGCTGGGGAACAATTACAATTTTTTAAAGTACATATAGACATATCTGAGTACTGGTTAGAAACACATTATTTACTGTTTTGTTTTCACAAAACAGCTCTTTAAACTATTGTCCTCTATATCTTTGCAATTTGATTTGTGTCTATCTAAATTGAAATTTTATTTTTAAAATGGTATCAATTCACCTAATTTCAGAAAAGGACTGGTGGGAACTAGCCTAACTTAAAGTAGATGAAGAAGAAAATAGTATTTTATGCATATGGCCAAATTGAAAGAGAACAGAGTATAAGACACTTGTGAGCATTTAGATGACAGCAAAAGCCAAAGTCTATGCTACAACACATAATAAAATTAATGTAAACTAACATAGTACACTTAGTTGCTTACCTGAAGCCCTCCTAGCAATATGTACTGTGAAATTTCACTCAACCAAATGTAGTGATTATCTGCATTTTAAAGAATTCTCCTTTGGGATGTAGGTAAAGGGCAATGGACTATTCAGAAAAACCTTGTTGCTCAATTCTACTAATTTGGAGACCAAGGTCAAGAGAATATAGACATTTCTCTGTAGAGGACATACAGAGGGTCAACAGACACATTAAAAGATGCTATAGATACTTTTTACCAGATTAAGGATGTTTTCCTTCACTCCTAGAGTGTGTGGAGCTTCTTCTGTACATGAATGTATATTGACTTTTGTCAAATGTTTTTCCTCCATCTATTTAGTTGATCACATATACTATATTGTTGTGGTGCAATAGTCTGCTAATATGATAAACTATATTAATGTATTTCTAAGTTTGAGTCAACTTTGTGTTTCCTGAAAAAAAAATACATACTTGGTCATAATGTTTACTATTTTTGTATATTATGTTTGCTAAAATTGATTTTGATTGGTTGAATTTGATTTGTTAAAATGCTGTTTACATTTGTTTTGCATCTATGCTCATGAAGCATATGGATCTGTAATTTTCTTGTCTTATTTCTTAGCCTGGTTTTGTTAATAGGTTAATGCTGGCCTCATAGAATGAATGTGGAAGTGTTCCATTTCCTTCAATTATGTTGAAGATTTTGAGTGGAATTTTGTTGTTTCTTTCTATAATGTTTAATGGAATTCACCAGTGAAGCTATGTGGACTTCAAGATATCTTTCTAGAACAGATTTTTACTAAAATTTTAGTTTCTTTAATATATATAGGGTAACTCAAGTTCTTCTTGAGTAAGCTTCAATAATTTCTGTTTTTCAAAGAATTTGACAATTTCATGGGAGTTTTCTATTTTATTGGCATGAATTTCTGTCAGCATCCTTTTATTGTATGAAGTCACAGTAATTATGGATATTCTCTTATTCCCAATACTGGCAGTTTATGTCTCTTTTTTTGTCCTCAACAACCTGCATATATATGTATAAATTTATTAATCTTCCCTAAAAAAAATGCTTTTTGTTTCACTTATTTTATATCCAGGGTTGGGCAAAAGTAGATTTACAGTTGGTTGTATAGAAAAAGACATGCAGGTTATGATTATTAAAATAGCTTTATTAACTCTTTGTTTTGCATAATTACAACTGTTAACCTACTTTAGGTCACTCCTGTGTATTGTTTTTCTGTTTTCTATTTTGTCGTTGTTGTTTTAGAATAGACTTTTCTTCAGAGCAGTTTTAGGTTCACAGAAAAATTGAACACAAGTATTTAAGTTCCCATACCCATTTCAATCTTCTACAAGCACAAACTTCCCTACTACTATCTATAGTCTCCAGTGGTCGGCAAACTGCGGCTCGAGAGCCACATGCAGCTCTTTGGCCCCTTGAGAGTGGCTCTTCCACAAAATACCGACTTCTGCGCATGGACCACGAAGTTTCAATCACACTGTACGTGCGCGCCCGCACGTGGTATTTTGTGGAAGACCCACAGTCAAGGGGCCAAAGAGCCACATGTGGCTTCTGAGCAGCGGTTTGCCGACCACGGGTCTATACTGTAGTGACACCTTTATTACAATTGGTGAACCTACATTAACATATCATTATCAGTAAAAGTCTATAGTTTACAAGAAGGTTCACTCTTGGTGTTGTACATTTATTTGATTTTGACAACTGAATACTGGTTATGTACCCACCGTTATATTATCAGACATAACATAATAGTTTTACTTCCCTAAAAGTAATCTGTACTCTGCCTATTTATTCCTCCCTCCCCATGACCCTGGCAACCTCTAACATTTTTCTTGTCTAGATAGTTTTGCATTTTTAGGATTTCATATAGTTGAAATCATATGGTATATAACCTTCCACATAGAACTTTTTTTCACTAAGTAATGTAATATACATTTAAATTTTTTCTATGACTTTTCATGGCTTTATGGCTTATTTCTTTTTTTAACACTGAATAATATTATATTATCTGGATGCAACGCTCACCTACTAGGTTGCTTTTATACATACTTAAAACGTATATTTTTCAGTTGTTGAATACAGTGTTTTCTATATCAAGTAGGCCATATATGGTTTTTAAATCCCTCACTATGTTTGATGATTTTTAAAATTCTTTTTTTCTGACAATATCTATTTCATATATGTTGAAGCTATATTAAAAGTTATAAAATTATTTTTGTGTCATGGTTAATGTTTTGTGTCAATTCTACTGGGCTAAGGGATGCCAGGTAGTTGGTAAAACATTATTTCTGGGTGTGTCTATGGGGGTGTCACTGGAAGATATTACATTCAAATTTGGAGACTGAATAAAGAATATCACTCTCACCAATGCTAAGAACATCATTCTAATCTCTCGAGACTTTGAAGAAACCAAAAAGGCAGGGGAAGGGTGAATTCACACTATGCGGAGACTTCTAGACAATGGCACTTCTGGTTCACAGACTGGGACTTATATAAGTTCCACCCTCATCCCCATTATTAGACTTTTGGACTTGAACTGACTTTCATGGTTCTCTAGTTGGCAGATGGAAGATTTGGGGACTTCTTGGCTTCCATAACCACATAAGTCAATTCCTATAATAAACCTCATATAACCCTTGCTAATACAGATTTGGTAATTTTAAGGATGAGTTTTATGAATTGGTTCTGGGATTTCTGGAACTATTTCTTTAATCCTATTAAATGTAAAGATGCTAATGACTATTTTCAGTAGTAGAGAGAGCACTGATAGTCAATAGCATTAACTCTTTACATAGATATACAAAAATAACTGCATTGAATACTCCTAATCAAACACTTATCAGCAAAAAAACAGTTGCCTCTGTATATGTACTTTTGGACATTTTTGCAAAACTAAGGAATATTAACAACACTGGTTGGTTGCTCCTAAAGATGAGCCGAAGGATTTGAATTCCCAGGTAAGGCATTTCATAAATGATCTAAGAACTTCTAGGTATGCCATAAGGAAATATTTATCTCCTGTAGCTGGAGTCTCAAATTGCTTAAAATTAAATGAAGAAACTCATCCTGTGATTGGCTGAAGTACAGGGCAAGTTGAACTCCCAGCATCACAGGGTATTTACTCTTAAAGTGGGAGCATTAATTGGGAAACAATGGGATCATTTAAGTTCATATGGGGATGTTTGGGAAGACTCAGATGAAGTTGGGGAAACTGAGCCACTAAATTCTGATGAATCTTCCTTGTGGAAGAGGCTTCTCCACCTGCAGTGGAATTGGCCTCCTCATCTTTAGCAACAGTATCCTCCCAAACCCCAGTGGATGTGACCTTTCCACCCAGTGAGGTATCATCTTTTCTACCTCCATATAAGGAGATTGACCCTGAAATGGTAATGATCCTGAAAGATACTATTTGCCTGAAAGATACTATTGATTATTTTCAAGAACCACCCCTACCAACCTTCTTTACTTCTAGGCCTATAACTAGACTTAAGTCCTAGCAGATCCTTAAAGGGAAAGTACAAAGTGTGACCCATGAAGATGTTAACTACACTTAAAAGGATTAATTGAATTTTCTAATTTATACAACCAGAAATCTAGGGAACCTTTGTGGAAACAGATACTAAGAGTGTGAAATAATAATGGAAGCAACACCTAATCCAACTTTTTTTTTTATATGGGCCCACAAAGCAGGATCATTTAAAGTTGCATCTCAGGGAAATACAAGTGCTCTAACAGTTTGTTTGGTTGGATGAAACATGGATTAAAACATGGTCCACTATGAACAAATTTGAAATGTCCAACCTCCCTAGGTTTGATGTTAAAGAAGGGATTCAGAAGCTGGTTTTACCATCAAGAACTTTAAAGATGCAGAGGTGGTGATTCCCACTACATACACATTCAACTCTTCCATGGTCGGTGCAGAAAACAGATGGATTATGGAGAATAACCATGGATTACATTAAGCTTAGTCAGGTGGTGACTCCAATTGTATCTACTGTACCCCAGATGAGGTTTCATTGCTTGAGCAAATTAACACATCCTCTGGTTCCTGGTATGCAGTGATTAATCTGGCAAACGTCTGTCTTTAGCATCCAGCAGAAAGTTTACTTTCAGCTGGCAAAGCCAGCAATACGCTTTCATTGCCCTACTAGTACTTCAGGGGTCTATCAACTCACCAGCCCTATATAGATTTAATCTTTCCTTTCTATAAGATATCATACTGGTCCATTACATTCACAACATTATGCTCATTGAACCAAGTGAACAAAAAGTAGCAACTAATTTAGACTTATTAATTAGACATTTGTTGTCAGAAGGTAGCCTATCTCCATTTCTAGTAAAATTTCCAGGGGCTCACTGGTGTGGGGCATGTTGAGATATTCTTTTTTAGGTGAAAGATAATTTGTTGCCATAGACTATCCTACAATGAAAAACAAAAAGGCATAATGCATAGTGGGTCTCTTTGGATTTGGGAGACAACATATTTATCATTTGGTGTGTTACTCCAATTCATTTACCAATTCATTTACATGAAGCTGCTAGTTTTGTGTGGTGCCCAGAACAAAAGAAATCTCTGCAGGAATCCAAGATGGCTGCTGATGGGATGGCAAGCTGCAAGATAGTTTGTGAGTGAGAGAACGGAAGGAAAGTGTGTGGATGTGTGGGGAGTGTCTGTATTTCTGAGTGGGGGACAGCTATATTCCACATGACTGTTGGGGACTGGCAGACCAGGTTACCCTGGCTGGGCAGCCTCTACTACTGCTGAAATCTCTCCCAGAGTGGCCAACTCTGCCATGGATACTGTGCTATATTGAAGGGGAGACCAGCTGTGATTGGAATCCCAGCCTTACCTTCAACCGGGGAGACCTTGGATATCTCCTGGGACCCTACAACCACAATGCCCAGGGACCAGCTGCCTCAGCTGTGAACCCACAAACACTGAGACTCCTGTCTCCCCGACTGCGGGTGCCTAAAAAATCTGTCCAGGGGGAGACAAAGCGGCGCCGAATATGCGCCTTCTCACAGAGCAGATAGAAGGAACAGCTGAATTGGATAACATCCACATGGAATTGGTGAATTAAACACAGCTGGTGAGGCAATCCGTGGACAGAAAGGTCAGATATCACACAGTGGTTCTCAACCTTGGCTGCACATTAGAATCACCTGGGAATCTTTTTAAAATCCTGGTTTCTGGGCCTCATCCTCCGGAAATTCTGTTTCTTTGTTACTAATGTTGTGGCCCCACCCCATAACAAAGAAACAGAATTTCTGGAGGATGAGGTCCAGAAATCAGGATTTTAAAAAGATTCCCAGATGATTCTAATGTACAGCCAAGGTTGAGAACCACTGACCTAGAGAAAGGTGAGATCTGGGATCCAGGCTGGAGGAAGAACCACGCACAGCGGGGACTAGAGTCTCAGAGGGAGACAGCACCCCACAAAATTCGTGGCCGTTGGGGTCAGTGTAGCCCTCAAATGTGGAAGGGGGTCCACAGGGCTGATGGAAGAAGGGGATTCTAGCTATTAGCCCACAGATGGCCTGGGCCCAGAAAGGCAGCCTGAAGTTCTATACCAGCTGTGTAGTGCCAGGGGAAAAAGACACGAGTCGACGTGGTTCCATTGTCTTTTTTTTTTTTACCTCCTTGCTTTTGCTTGCTAAGTCCAGTACATAGGATCTTCCAATTAAAAACCCCAAGACTGCAGGGGAAAGTTGTTTATGTGGAAACTGGGGATCAGAATAAGGAAAGACGAGCAGGAAACCAGCTCTGGGGCAGTCCGCACCTCCAACCCAGTATTAAGAGTGGCAGGGAAAGAAGAATCTAAACACTGGGTAAAGGGGCCATTTAGTCCCGGATAGTAATACAGAAACACTGCCACCCAGAGGTTGTGTCATAAATTGACTCTTGTGTAAATACAACTGAAGGCTGGCTGAGAAACAGAGTAGAGAGATCCCGCCTGCTTGAAAACAAGGTTGTGGCTTATGACACAGAGGAGTGGTGGATCACTGGGAACTTCAATACTGTGCTTACTACCTCATAGGAAACTGACATGACAAGCAAAACAGTAGAGGAACTGAACAACATTCACTACCTCACTTTTTTATTTTTTATCTTTTACTTAAGAAACTAAATTGTTTTCTCACTTGATTTTACTTTTTTATTATTATACTAGAGGCCCAGTACACAAAAATTTGTGCACTCGGGGGGTCCCTTAGCCCAGCCTATGCCTCCTTGCAGTCTGGGACCCCTCAGAAGACGTCCACCTGCTGGCTTAGGCCCGCTCCCTGGGGGATCGAGCCCAAGCTGGCAGTCAGACATCCCTCTGGCAGCCCAGGAGCCCTCGGGGGATGTCCACTTGCTAGCGGGGAGCAGGCCTAAGCTGCAGTCGGACATCCTTAGCACTGCGGAGGAGGCGGGAGAGGCTCCCACCACCATCACTGTACTGGCAGCTGTCAGCCTGGCTTGTGGCTGAGCAGAGCTCCCCCTGTGGGAGCACACTGACCACCACGGGGCAGCTCCTGCGTTTGAGCGTCTGCCTGGTGGTCAGTGTGTGTCATAGTGACCAGTCATTCCCAGTCGTTCTGCTATTAGGGTCAATTTGCATATTACCCTTTTATTATATAGGATAGAGGCCTGGTGCATGGGTGGGGGCTGGCTGGTTTACCCTAAAGATTGTCCCGTATCAGGGTGGGGGTCTCACTGGTGTGCCTGGCTAGCCTGGGTGAGGGGCTTATGGGTGTTCGCAGGCTTGTCACACCCCCACCCCCCACCCCATGGAGGTTTGGCCAGCCTGGGTGAGGGGATGATGGCTGTTTTCAGGCTGGCCACACCCCCTTTAGGGTGGGGGATCCCCACTGGGGTGCCTGGCCAGCCTGGGTGAGGGGCTGATGGCTGTTTTCAGGCTGGCCATACCCCCTTCAGGGTGGGGGTCCCTACTGGGCTGCCTGGCCAGCCTGGGTGAGGGGCTGATGGCTGTTTTCAGGCTGGCCATACCCCCTTCAGGGTGGGGGTCCCTACTGGGCTGCCTGGCCAGCCTGGGTGAGGGGCTGATGGCTGTTTTCAGGCTGGCCATACCCCCTTCAGGGTGGGGGTCCCTACTGGGCTGCCTGGCCAGCCTGGGTGAGGGGCTGATGGCTGTTTTCAGGCTGGCCATACCCCCTTCAGGGTGGGGGTCCCTACTGGGCTGCCTGGCCAGCCTGGGTGAGGGGCTGATGGCTGTTTTCAGGCTGGCCATACCCCCTTCAGGGTGGGGGTCCCTACTGGGCTGCCTGGCCAGCCTGGGTTGTGGCTGCCGGCCACCATCTTGGTTGAGTTAATTTGCATATAGTCACTCTGATTGGCTGGTGGGCATGGCTTAAGTCATAGTGAAGGTACAGTCAATTTGCATTTTTGTCTTTTATTACTGTAGATTTTATTTTGGGATTAGTGTTCTACATTCTATTTTTACTTTTCTTTTAGCATTATTTTACCCTATTGTAATTTTTCCTTTATGCCAACACTCTTCCTTACTTTTCCCCTTTTTTGTCTGTTTATCTTACCTGTTCCTGCTTTAATTTTTCTCTATTCTTTCTTTTTACTCCCTGTTAAAAATTGATCTTACCCATATATCTAATTTTCTCTCCCCTGCTCTAAGTCCATGCACTCTCTTCTCTTTCTTCACTATCCAAATTTTTTTCTTCCTTTTTTTTCCTTTTCTGTCTTGTTGTTGTTTGATCATTTATTTTTCTTTTCTTTTTTTTTGCTTCTGTTTTTCCTCTCCTCGCTTGCTCTTCTTCTTCTACTAATAGCTTAATTAAATCCAATCACCAACGCAGACCTATCTACTCACTATTCTCCCCAATAATATATGAATACATAGGTATATAGGTCAAAGAAAGGGGAAATTTATATATGTATGTTTTATATATATATTTTTTTTCTTGATTTGTATTTTGTTACTTTTCTTCTTATACACTCATTCTCTTTCTACCTCCTCTATACTAAATTGTGGCTATTTCCCCATTCATTCAATTTCTTGATGTTACCTTTTGGAAATAAACTCTGCCTCCTCAGATTCATATGGGTGTTTGTTGTTTGGGTGTTTGTTGCTTGAATTTTTTGGGTTAGTTGTTGTTTGTTGTTTGCATTCATCTCTGGGTGTTGTTTGCATTTTTTGGATTAGTTGTGGGTTGTTTTTTTTTTTTAGTTTTCTCCCCATATACATATATTTTTCTCTTCTTTTTTCTTCTCTTCTTCTTCTCTCTTACATTTTTACCTATTCTCAATATAATTTTTGCACTCTTTTCTATCCCCCAATTCTCTTTTCTCTGGTGGTCACCGTTATTTGGGGTTATTTTTATCATGAATACATTTGTGTTTGGTACTCTGTGCATTGTGTCTTGTCGTGTTGTATTTTGTGCCTTCAGGTCAACACAGGAGAGAGAGCTACATAACCAGGCACCCTGAGAGAAAAGATCATGGGGAGATAAAGAAACAACCCGCATATGAAAGAAAAGAAGGAATCACTGGAAAAGGAAGTAAATGAAATGAGGTAAGCAATATATCAGAGAAAGAATTCAGAGCAATGGTCATAAAAACACTGAAAAGGATGGAAGACACATTCAACAATATGTGTAATAAGCAAGAGGAAATGAACCAAGAAGAAATGAAAAATGGCATTGCTGCAATAAAGAACTCAATAGAAAGCATCAATAGTAGACTAGAAGAAGTAGAGGACTGCATCAGTGAGCTAGAAGACAAAGTAGGAAAAAATACACAAGCAGAGCAGCATCTAGAAAAAATAATAATAATAAAAAAAAACAGGAGGGGAGCCTAAGGGAACTTTGGCCAACACAACACAAAACAACATCTGCATAATAAGGGAGCCAAAAGGAGAGGAAACTGAGCAAGGAATAGAAAACCTGTTTGAAGAAATAATGATGAAAAACTTCCCTGATACTGGGAAGAAAAACTCATTCAAGTCCAAGAAGCTCACTGAGTCCCAATAAGATAAACCCTAAAAGACCAACACTAAGACACATTATAATTAAACTGGAAAACACCAATGACAAAATAAGAATGTTAAAGGCTGCCAGAGAGAGACAGAAAGTTACCTATAAGGGATCTCCCATCAGACTATCGGCTGATTTCTCAACAGAAGTACATAAGGCAAGAAGGGAATGGAATGAAATCTACAAAGTAATGCAAAGCCAGGGTCTCAATCCAAGTATATTATACCCAGCAAGGCTATCAGTCAAAGTTCAGGGTAAAATCAGGAGCTTCATAGACAAAAAAGGACTAAGGGAGTTTGTTACCACCAAACCAGGAATGCAAGAAATGTTAAAGGGTCTGTTGTAAGAGAAGAATTAGGAAGGGAAGAAGAAAGACAGGCATAAAAAATAAAAATGGTGACAAACAAGTACCTGTCAATAATAACATTAAACATAAATGGATTAAATGGCCCAATCAAAAGACATAGGGTAGCTGAGTGGATAAGAAAACATGACCCTTATATCTGCTGCTTACAGGAAACCCACCTCAGAACAAAGGACTCACATATAATGATGGTAAAGGGATAAAGAAAAGTTTTTCAGACGAATGGAAATGAAAAGAAAGTTGGGGTAGCAATACTTATATCTGACAAAATAGACCTCAAAGTGAAGGCCATAACAAGAGATAAGAAAGTCCACTTCATAATACTAAAGGGAGAAATTCAACAAGAAGATATAACTCTGGTAAACATATATGCACCCAATACAGGAGCACCCAAATACATTAAAAAACTTCTGGAGGATATCAGATTGATAGCAATATAGTCATTGTAGGGGGCCTTATTACCCCACTAACACCACTGGACAAATCCTCTAAACAAAAAATCAGCAGAGACATCAATCGTAAATGACTCACTAGATCAGATAGAATTAATTGACATCTTCAGAACATTTCACCCCAAAGCCATGGAATATACACTTTTCTCAAGTGCACATGTGGTCAGATAGACCACATATTGGGACACAGGCAAAGTCTCTTCAAATTCAAGAAGATAGAAGTCATATCGAGCATTTCTCAGATCACAATAGCATAAAACTAGAAATCAACTACAATAAAAACAATAAAAATTCAAACACCTGGAGGCTAAATAGCATGCTATTAAACAATGACTGGGTTACCAAAGAGATCAAAGAAGAAATAAAAAGCACCATGGCAACAAATGACAATGAAAACACAATAATCCAAAATCTATGGAACACAGTGAAAGCAGTTCATAGCTCTACAGGCCTACCTCAAAAAACAATAAAAAATGATAATAAATTATCTAACCCTACAAATTAAAGAATTAGAAAGAGAGCAACAAGAAAATCCCAGAGTAAGCAGAAGGAAGAAAATAATAAAGATCAGAGCGGAAATAACTGGCATAGAGACCAAAAAAACAAAACAAACAAAAACAATATAAAAGATGAACAAAACCAAGAGCTGATTCTTTGAAAAGATAAACAAGATTGATGAACCTCTATCCAGGCTCACCAAGAAGCAAAGAGAGAGGACACAAATAAACAAAATCAGAAATGAAAGAGGTGAAGTAACAACTGATCCCACAGAAATACAAATGATTATGAAAAAATACTATGAACAACTTTATTTCAACAAAATGGACAACCTAGAAGAATGGACAATTCTTAGAAAAATACAAGTTTCCAAAACTCAGTAAGAAAGAATCAAAAAACCTGAATAGGCCGATAACTACCCAAGAAATTGAAGCAGCGATCAAAAGTCTTCCCACAAACAAAAGCTCTGGTCCAGACAGCCTTATAGGGGAGTTCTAGCAAGCATTCAAAGAAGAATTAAAACCTATCCTCCTCAGACTATTCCAAAAAATTCAAGAGGAAGGCATACTTCCAAGCTCTTTCTATAAAGCCAGCATTGCCCTAATCCCAAAACCAAATTAAGACACCACAAAGAAGAGAACTACAGGCCAATATCCTTGATGAACACAGATGCTAAAATCCTCAACAAAATTCTAGCAAATTGGTTTCAGCATTACATTAGAACGCTCATACACCATGACCAAGTGAGATTTATTCTGGGGATGTAAGGCTGTTACAATATCTGCAAATCAATAAAAGTGATACATCACATAAACAAATTGAAAGACAAAAATCACAAGATCATATCAATCAATTCAGAAAAAGCATTTGACAAAATCCAACACCCATTCTTGATAAACACTCTTAGCAAAATGGGAATAGAGGGATCATACCTCAACATAATAAAAGCCCTATATGTCAAACCTACAGCCAAAATCATACTCAATGGGCAAAAAATGAACTCATTTTTCCTAAGAACAGGAACAAGACAAGGATTCCCACTTTCACCACTCCTGTTCAATATAGTACTGGAAGTTCTAGCCATAGCACAGAGAAGAAGGAGAAATAAAAGGCATCCAAATTAGAAAAGAAGAAGTAAAACTGTCCTTATTCACAGATGACATGATACTATACATAGAAAACCCCAAAGACTCTATCAAAAACCTACTAGACCTAATAAATGAATTTGGCAATGTAGCAGGATACAAAATTAACACCCAGAAATCTATGGCCTTTTTATACACCAATAATGAACTCACAGAAAGAGAAACGAAAAAAACAATCCCATTTACCATTGCAATAAAAAAAAAATTAAGATACCTAGGAATAAACTTAGCTAAGGACGTAAAACTACAGGACATTGAAAAAGAGAGACAGGAAGACAGACAAATGGAAGAACATACCATGTTCATTGATTGGTAGAATCAACATAATTAAAAAGTCCATACTTCTCAAAGCTATCAACAGATTCAATGCAATCCCCATTAAAATACCAATGGCATATTTCAAAGATCTAGAACAAACTCTCCAAAAATTCATATGGAATAAAATAAGACCCCAAATATTCACAGCAATCCTGAGAAAGAACAAACTAGGAGGGATCATAATACCAAGCTATATTACAAAGCCACTGTTCTCAAAACTGCCTGGTACTGGCACAAGAACAGACATATAGATCAATGGAACAAACAGAGAACCCAGAAACTGACTCAAAAGATTATGCTCAATTAATATTTGACAAAGGAGGGCAAGAGCATACAATGGAATCAAGACAGTCTCTTCAATAAATGGTGCTGGGAAATTTGGTCAGATACATGCAAAAATATGAAAGTAGATCACCAACTTACACCATACACAAAAGCAAACTCAAAATGGATAAAGGACTTAAATAAAGCAAACTCAAAATGGATAAAAGACTTAAATGTAAGACTGGAAACCATAAACATCCTACAAGACTCTATAGGCAGACATATGACGTAGCAATATCTTTACTGACTCAGCTACTAGGGCAATGAAGACTAAGGAGAAAATAAACAAATGGGGCTACATCCAAATAAAAAGCTTCTGCACAGCAAAATAAACCATCAACAAAACAACAAGAAGGCCCACTGCATGGGCGAACATATTTTCCAATGATATTTCAGATAAGGGTTTAATCTCCAAAATTTACCGAGAACTCATACAACTTAACCAAAGGAAGATAAATGATCCAATCAAAAAATGGGCAAAGGTTCTAAATAGACACTTTTCAATAGAGGACATAGAGAAGGCCCAGAGGCATATGAAAACATGCTCAAATCACTAATTATAAGAGAGATGCAAATCAAAACAACAATGAGATACCATCTCACACCTGTCAGAATGGCTATCATCAAAAATCAACAGATGACAAGTGCTGGCAAGGATGTGGAGAAAAAGAAACGCTCCTGCACTGCTGGTGGGAATGCAGACTGGAGCAGCCACTGTGGAAGACAGTATGGAGTTTCCTCAGAAAGTTAAAAATGGAACTCCCATTTGACCCAGTAATTCCACTTCTAGGACTATATCCCAAGAAGCCAGAAACACCATTCAGAAAGGATATATGCACCCCTATGTTCATAGCAGCACAATTTACAATAGCTAAGATTTGGAAACAACCTAAGTGCCCATAAGCAGGTGTGTGGATTCAAAAACTGATACATCTACACAATGGAATACTATGCTGCTATAAAAAGAAGGAACTTTTACTAGTATCATTTGCAGCAGCAAGGATGGAACTGGAGAGCATTATGCTAAGCAAAATAAGCCAGTCAGAGAAAGATAAATATCACATGATCTCACTCATGTGTGGGATATAATGATCAACATAATTTGATGAACAAGAATAGATCCAGAGACAAATGGCAGAGGAGGTAGGGTTAGAGAGCAACCAAAGGACTTGTATGCATGCGTATTAGCATAACCAATGGGGTGGTGGGGGCTTGCCCAGGGTGGGAATGGGTAGGTGGGGGCGGGGTCAATTGTGGAAAAAGGAGACATATGTAAAACTTTAGAGAATAAAACAAAAATATTTCTGCAAAAGGTCCAGGCTTGATTGCAAGCGGTTCTGCCACTTGGGCCACATGATCCAGCAGATACAATCGTCTTTAAGTATCAGTGGCAGATAGGGATGATGTTTGAAGATTTTGGTAGATCCTATAGGTATATCAGAGTAGGCCTTTAAAATTTAGGAGAAAAGTCCTGCAATAAATTGCAGATAACTGCTTTTCTTTACAGAAACAGTTCATTGGCTGTTACTGGACCACAGTAGAGACTGAACATTTAACCATGAGCCACAAAGTTATCATGCAATCTCAACTGCTCATCATGAACTGGGTGTTTTCTGGTCCACAAAGCCATTAAATTAGAAATATAAATGGTAAATATGCAATCAGAACCAAGTGGTACCTGAAGGCACAGGTAAGTTATATGAAGAAGTGGCCCAAATACCATGGTCTCTATTACTGCTACAACACCTTCTCTATCCCAGCTTGCATTTATGGCTTCATAGGGGGTTTCATACCATTGGTTGGCAAAGGCAGAGACGATTTGGGCCTAGTTTACAGATGATTCTGTATTTTATACAGGCATCACCTAAAAACTAGACAGTTACAGCACTATAGCTCCTCTCTTAGACATTCTTGAAGGATAGTGGTGAAGTGAAATCCTCCCAAGAAGGAAGAAATTCAGTGCACTTTGCTTGATAAGAGAAATAGCCAGATATGTGATTATATAACAGTGTGGTTTGGCTGAATGGTCAGGAACTTGGGAAAAAAACATGAATGGAAGTGTCAAATTTGGAATGAAAGTATGTGGCTAGATCTCTACGAGTTGGCAAAAAATGTGAAGATATTTGGGTCACATGTGGATGCTCACTAAAGGGTGAGACCTCAGCAGAGGAAGATTTTAATAGGTGGAAAAGAAGACTCATTCTGTGGATACTAGTCAGCCTCTATCCATAACAACACCTACTGTCACCCAATGAGCTCACGTGGTTATGATGGCAAGGGTGGAGGTTATAGATGGGCTCAGCAACATGAAATTTTATACTCCAAGCCTGACCTGGCCACAGTCACTGATGATTTCCTAATCTGTCACCATTGAACTCTAGATATGACACCATTCCCCAGGATAGTCAGTGAGCTAAACTGGTGGCATGCTGATTATGTTGGACAACTTTCATCGTGGGAGGGGCAGTGTTTTCTCACTCATTTGTGGAATATAATGAACAACATACTAGTAAGCTGAGGAACAAAAATAGATCCAGAGACATTTAGAAGCATCGAACAGACCATCAAACCACAGAGAGACGGAGGGTGGGTAAGAGATCAACCAAAGGACTTGTATGCATGAATATAAGCATCACCAATGGACACAGACAGTAGGGGAATGGGGGCTTGTGCTGGGGGTAGACCACCAACTTACACCATACACAAGAATAAACTCAAAATGGATAAAGGACTTAAATGTACGACAGGAAACCATAAAAATTCTAGAAGAATCCAAAGGCAACAAAATCTCAGACATATGCCAAAGCAATTTCTTCACTGATACAGCTCCTAGGGCAGTTGAAACTAAAGAGAAAATGAACAAATGGGACTACATCAAAATAAAAAGTTTCTGCACAGCAAAAGAAACCATCAACAAAACAACAAGAAAGCCCACTACATGGGAGAACATATTTGCCAACATTATATCTGATAAGGGCCTAATCTCCAACATTTATAGGGAACTCATACAACTTAACAAAAGGAAGATAAACAATCCAATCAAAAAATGGGCAAAGGACCTAAATAGACACCTTTCAAAAGAGGACATTCAGAAAGCCAAGAGACATATGAAAACATGCTCAAAGTCGCTAATCATCTGAGAGATGCAAATCAAAACAACAATGAGGTACCATCTCACACCTGTCAGACTGGCTATCATCAACAAATCAACAAACGACAAGTGCTGGAGAGGATGTGGAGAAAAAGGAACACTTGTGCACTGCTGGTGGGAATGCAGACTGGTGCAGCCACTATGGAAGACAGTATGGAGTTTCCTCAAAAAACTGGAAATGGAACTCCCATTTGACCCTGTGATCCCACTTCTAGGAATATATCCCAAGAAACCAGAAACACCAATCAGAAAGGATATATGCACCCCTATGTTCATAGCAGCACAATTCACCATAGCTAAGATTTGGAAACAGCCTAAGTGCCCATCAGTAGATGAATGGATTAGAAAACTGTGGTACATCTACACGATGGAATACTATGCTGCTGTAAAAAAGAAGGAACTCTTACAATTTGCAACGGCATGGATGGAGCTGGAGAGCATTATGCTAAGTGAAATAAGCCAGTCAATGAAGGAAAAATACCACATGATCTCACTCATTCATGGATAATAGAGACCATTATAAACTTTTGAACAATAATAGATACAGAGGCAGAGCTGCCTCATACATTAGTATTTAAATATTGTTAATATTACATCATAGTATTTAAGTTATGCCATATCTGGAGAAGAGTAAACATCATTCAAGGATTTTATCTCCTCTTCTGGGGAAGAAATTAGTGCAATTTTGGTTGCATGCAGGAGAGTTATATCATGTTAGGCAGAGTTATGTTATGTACTTTATTTGGAGATTAAGTATGGTTTAAGGAGACGCATATGAGTGCCAAGTTGACAAGGGGTGTATTTGTGATGATTAATTTTGTGTGTCAACTTGTGGATGCCCAGTTATCTGATAAAACAGTATTTCTGGGTGTGTCTTTGAGTGTCTTTGGGAGAGATTAGTATCTGAATCAATAGACTGAGTGAGTGAAGATTATCCTCATCAATGCAAGTGGGAATCATTTAATCCCTTGAGAGCCCGAGTATAGCAAAAGTGGAAGAAAGGTAAATTTGCTCTCTGCTTGAGTTGAGGCACCCATCTTTTCCTGCCTTTGGACATCCATTGGCACTCTGTTCTTATTTTTTTGGACTCAGATTGAGATTTACAGCAGAGGTTCCCCAATTGTCAGGACTTTAGACTTGTACTGAATTACATCACCAGCTTTCCTTGATCTCCAGCTTATAGATAACAGATCATAGGACTTCTTGGCCTCCATAACCATATGGATCAATTCTTATAATAGATATCCTCAACTATATATCGCTTATTTATCATCTATCTATCTAATCTATCCATCTGTCATCATCTATCTATAATTATCTACTGGTTCTATTTCTTTGGAGAACCCTAACTAATGCATATATATTATGGTAGCTTTCTCTTAGGTTGATGATTTGATTTACATTATAATATATTCTTCTTCATGTCTACTAAATCTTTCAATGTTAAATTATATCAAGTTTTCTTTTGACTGGCTATGGACCATCATAACAACATAACAACATAACTGCATAACTCTGCAGTAAAAAATATAGCAGTGGCCTTTAATTATGGCATTGCATTTATTATATTGTAACCTTTCCTCATTTCATGCCTGTTAATTAAGTTAGTTTCTACTGACTAACAGAATTAGCATTAGATAACTTTTTAAATGTGTATTCTAAAAACTCATCTGTAGAATTAAATATATAAATGCTATATGATATATAAACAATACAATATAACATAAATTACATATGAGAATTCTATTTTTTCTTCTCAGGTCAAAACAGTAGTATGCAGGTTTTGAATCTGAGGCAATCAGAAAATACATGTACTTTTTCTTTTCCATTTTTCCTGTTCATCAAAGATAATTGCTCTGAAAAAATAAAGGGGAAAAGTCACCTGTATGTCCAATAAAATTAAAAATTATGGTTAATTCAACAAATAGTATAAGGGTAACCTCATTATAGAGTTCTATAATGTAATTTATTTTAACCAATATTTGAATACATAAATGCTAAAGCATTAAATCATTTAAAAATGTTAAAAGATAACACTGCAAGAAATTTTAAATGATGAATTGAATACCATTTATGCTTACTAATCCGTGATGAAGCCTACACCATTGAAAAATATTCTCCAATTTGTCATTATATGCATCGATATGACTACCACCATTTAATATATATTTGTATTATTTACATTTATCTAATACATTAAATTTTCTCTGTCTCTTCATCTCATCCTTAAAATATTTTATACTCACTATGATATTATGGAGTCTCTGTTTTCCAGGCTACTCTTGGATTCACTCTCACTTTCAAGTTCCCTATACAGTTAAAAACAAATATAATCACATAAAATTATATTTTCTTTGAAAATTACAGTACAAAACTCTGCACTATCTGTCTGTACTGAAACAGTTTTGAATTCCTTTCTGAGATCTGAGACTACTTTATCACTGAAATAATCTCTCACTGGTAATTAAGACTAACATGAGAAAAAAAGCACAGTAATATAAGTTTACCTGAAAATGAACTTAGATAATTTTTACATTTATAACACTATTAGCTAAATAACTTTAAATTTTTTTGACATTTATCTTCTGCCCTGTTTCTTTTATTTATTTATTTAATTTTTTTTCAATTGCAGCTTACTTTCAATATTATTTTGTATTAGTTTCAGGTATACAGCCTAGCAGTTAGACAATCATATATTTTACAGTGCTCCCACAATATTCCCAGTACCCACCTGGCACCCTACATACATAGTTATTACAATATTATTGGCTATTTTCCCCATGCTTTACTTTACATTCCCATGACTATTTTGTATCTACCAATTGTACTTCTTAATCTTTTCACCTTTTTCACCTAGCCCCCAACCTCTATCCCTCTGGCAACCATCAGTCTGTTCTCTTTATGAGTCTCTTTCAATTTTGATTATTTACTTATTTTGTTCTTTAGATATCACATATTGGTGAAATTTATATGGTATTCATCTTTCTCTGACTGACGTATTTCAATAACTACTCTCCTAGATTTCTCTGCTACTTTTTAATAAAATAGTGTATGCAAAATTCCTTGAAATATATAAATATCAAAAATAAAGTAATAATGTTCAATACATAGTTAATAATTAAGACGAAATAATAAAAAGAGGTAAACAAACATTAACTAGAAGTAATTTTGACTTAATTTTACCCCTAACAGAGTCCAAGTTGTTATAAGATTAAAATTTTTGACATTTAAAAAATTATGTTCATTATTCATTATATTAATCCTTAATATATTAGGAAGTATTAAATTTCCATATAAAGATAAAATTAAATATGAATTATTACTTGTAACATTATCATAATGTTATTTATGAATAAGTTACTATGAATATTAATAAGTTATAAAAGTAATAAATCTTAGATATAAAATCAATATACTCATCGCTTGTATAGTCCTCAGTTTTCCATTTCTTTCTTTGTAAATAAACTTTTACCAGGGTTATTATCATTATACTGAGAATAACACAAAAAGGAATGAGTAGGAAAAATGGCCATCTCATAGGTTTCGAAGGATAAACATTCTCAACATAAAGTCTTTCTAGGAAAGAAAACAGTGATTTAAAAGTAATTATGAGGAATATAGCAAAGACATGTTTGTTTTTCAATATAACTATTAGAATAAACTTTTAGCTACTTAATAGTTTTATAATTAATATTTTAATGAAGTAGATAAGTTGACAGTTTCAGTGCCCAAGGAGACTTCTAATTCTGACAATAATAGTTCTATCCCTTGCTTTTGATTGAGCATCTTCCATCCATGTACTCTGTTTAGAACTCTTTGGTAATATAGATGAAAAGAATGAAAGTGTGATCTTTGTATAAGTGAGTTTTTCTCAATTTCTATTTTTAGTAAGAAATAATGTATATTTAAGGAAATTTTAGTAAAGTCCAAATTTTCTATTATTGCATTGATATATATTTTTATATTTTATCTATGAAATTATTTTATATCCCAAGATCATATAAAATTTTTTCTGTTTCTTTCAAGAAGATTTATACTTTCAGCTTCTTTCTTTAGATTTATTCCATATCAATTTTTAACAAACTTGAGATTTTTTAAGTTGTTTGGGCTTATGTTGGTATCCAGTTGTAATAGTACAATGTTTTGAAATGACTTTCCTTACACATTAAATTACCTTTGTACTTTTTTTGAAAAATTAATTAACCTTATATTAATGGATAAATTTATAGCCTATCTATCTATCTATCTATCTATCTATCTATCTATCTATATAAAAGCATAATATGCAAATTGACTGGACAGTGGAATGACTGGCCAACTATGATGTCCACTGACCACCAGGGGGCAAATGCTCAATGCAGGAGCTGCCCTCAGCCCACAGACCCAGATCGCTCGATGGAGAACCGGGAACCAGGGGTGGGTGGTGGCAGACACAGGAGGCACCTGGGCCCTGATTGCCCTATTAGTCACCCCACACACAGAGGTGGCGGGGGGAGGGGTTAGCTAACAGGCAGGAACAGCTAACCTCTTGGTCCTTCCCCCCAGCCCGTAGGATCCAATCGCCCAATGGGGAACTGGGAACCAGGGGTGGGTGGTGGTGGATGTGGGCTGATTGCCCTGCCAATTGTCCCACACACAGAGGGTGACCAGCAGCAGCAGCAGCAGCAGTGGGGGGTGGGAGAGGGTGGGGGAGGTGGACCTGGCAGCTGGAGAAGATTGGCCCTGATTGCAGGCCATACCTAGGGACCCTACCTGTGCATGAATTTCATGCGCCAAGCCACTAGTTTCATTATATTGATCTACTTGCATATTTATCCTATACAAATGCCACACTGTATTGATTAATTTAACTATAAACTAAATTTATACTATACTAAATTCAATATAAGGCAATAAGACAAATAGAATAAATAGTCCTTCATTGTCATTCTTTTTCAGAGTTGTTTGGTTATTCTAAGTGCTCTTTTGTTTATTATAGAATCAAATTATTTACACTAATAAAAGAGAAACATGCAAATTGGTGTCACTCCGCTACCCTTCCCATTGGGTAATCAGGGCGATATGCAAATTAACTGCCAGCCAAGATGGCGGCCGGCAGCCAGGCAGCTTGAAGCGAACAGGAGGCTTGCTTGCTTCAGTGA
>NW_005353460.1:3086307-3088853 GCF_000412655.1 Myotis brandtii
GGCCCTGCTCTGTGAGTGACAGGGGGCAGCGCCCCAACCCCCTGATCGGCCCTGCTCTGTGCATGACAGGGGGTGGCACCGCAACCTCCCCATCGACCCTGCCTTGAGTGTGACAGGGGGCGGTGCCCCAACCCCCCAATCGGCCCTACCCTGAACGTGACTAGGGGTGGCATCGCAACCTCCCGATCCGCCCTGCTATGTGCATGACAGGGGGTTGCGCCCCAACTCCCTAATCAGCCCTGCTCTGAGCCTGACCTGGGGCTGCACTTAGGGATTGGGCCTGCCCTCTGCCACCTGGGAGCAGGCCTAAGCCAGCAGGTTGTTTTCTCCCGAGGGGTCCCAGACTGTGAGAGGGCACAGGCCGGGCTGAGGGCCCCCTCCCCCCTGAGTGCACAAATTTTTGTGCACCGGGCCTCTAGTTAACATATAAAAACAAAGCAATCTACAGATTCAATGCAATCCCCATTAAATACCAACAGCATATTTCAAAGATCTAGAACAAACTCTCCAAAAATTCATATGGAATAAAAAGACCCCGAATAGCCACAGCAATCCTGAGAAAGAAGAACAAAGTAGGAGGGATCACAATAGCAGATATCAAGCTATATTACAAAGCCACTGTTCTCAAAACTGCCTGGTACTGGCACAAGAACAGACATATAGACCAGTGGAACAGAGCAGAGAACCCAGAAATCGACACAAGCCATTATGCTCAATTAATATTTGACAAAGGAGGCAAGAGCATAGAATGGAGTCAAGATAGCCTCTTCAATAAACAGTGCTGGGAAATTTGGTCAGATAAATGCAAATAAATGAAAGTAGATCACCAACTTACACCATACACAAAAGCAAACTCAAAATGGAGGATAAAGGACTTAAATGTAAGACTGGAAACCATAAAAATCCTACAAGACTCCATAGGCAGAAAAATAGCAGACATATGTAGTAGCAATATCTTTACCGACACAGCTCCTAGGGCAATGGAGATTAAGAAGAAAATAAACAAATAGGACTACATCCAAGTAAAAAGCTTCTGCACAGCAAAAGAAACGGTCAACAAAACAAGAAAGCCCACTGCATGAGAGTACATATTTATCAACGTTATTTCCGATAAGGGTTTGATCTCCAAAATTTACCGAGAACTCATACAACTTAACCAAAGGAAGATAAATGATCCAATCAAAAAATGGGCAAAGATTCTAAATAGACACTTTTCAAAAGAGGACATTCAGAAAGCCAAGAGACACATGAAAACATGCTCAAAGTCACTAATTATCCGAGAGATGCAAATCAAAACAACAATGAGGTACCACCAAAAAAGGTACCACCTCACACCTATCAGAATGGCTATCATCAACAAATCCACAAACGACAAGTGCTGGAGAGGATGTGGAGAAAAAGGAACGCTCCTGCACTGCTGGTGGGAATGCAGCCACTGTGGAAGACAGTATGGAGTTTCCTCAGAAAGTTAAAAATGAAACTGCCATTTGACCCAGTAATTCCACTTCTAGGACTATATCCCAAGAAGCCAGAAACACCATTCAGAAAAGATATATGCACCCCTATGTTCATAGCAGCACAATTTACAATAGCTAAGATTTGGAAACAGCCCAAGTGCCCATCAGCAGATGAGTAGATTGAAAAACTGTGATACATCTACACAATGGAATACTATGCTGCTATAAAAAAGAAGGAACTTTTACTAGTACCATTTGCAACAGCATGGATGGAACTGGAGAGCATTATGCTAAGCAAAATAAGCCAGTCAGAGAAAGATAAATATCACATGATCTTACTCATTGAGTGTGGGATATAATGATCAACATAATTTGATGAACAAGAATAGATCCAGAGACAAATGGTAGGGGGTTGGGGGGTGGGGTTAGAGAGCAACCAAAGGACTTGTATGCATGCATATTAGCATAACCAATAGACACAGGCACTGGGGCGGTGGGGGCTTGCCCAAGGTGGGAATGGCTGGGGGAGGGGTTAATTGGGGAAAAGAAGACATATGTAAAACTTTAGACAATAAAAATCTACACTAATAAAAGACAAAGATACTAATTGACTGTACCTTCACTACGCCCTAGCCACGCTCACCAGCCAATCAGAGCAACTATATGCAAATTAACCCATCCAAGATGGCAGCCGGCAGCCACTGAGCTGGAGCAAGCTGAGGCTTGGTTGCCCCCGTGATGGACAAGGCCAAGCTTCCCACCTGCCCTGGCCAGCTGTGGCCTCCATAAAAGGCAACAGAGTTTCAATTATAGAAGCTAAATAAATCCCAGATACATGCTTCCAGCTAGCCTCCACTGGGAACTTGGGTGCCTGGGGGCCGTGGCCAGCTTGCAAACAGCCATCATCCCCTCACCCAGGCTGGCCAGGCACCCCAGTGGGGACCCCCACCCTAAAGGGGGTGTGGCCAGCCTGAAAACAGCCATCATCCCCTCACCCAGGCTGGCCAAACCTCCATGGAGTGAGGGTCCCCACTGGGGAGGGCTTGACCAGCCTGCAAACAGCCATCAGCCCCTCACCCAGGCTGGCCA
>NW_005353460.1:3088923-3096975 GCF_000412655.1 Myotis brandtii
GGAGCTCTGCTCAGCTACAAGCCAGGCTGATGGCTGCTAGTACAGCAGTGGTGGTGGGAGCCTCTCCTGCCTCCTCAGCTCCACTAAGGATGTCTGACTGCAGCTTAGGCTTGCTCCCTGCTGGCAAGTGGACATCCCCCGAGGGCTCCTGGGCTGCCAGAGGGATGTCTGACTGCCAGTTTAGGCCCAATCCCCGGGGAGCAGACCTAAGCCAGCAGGTGGTCATCCACCGAGGGCTCCCAGACTGTGAGAGGGAATAGGCCGGGCTGAGGGACCCCCCTACCCCCGGAGTGCACAAATTTTTGTGCACCAAGCCTCTAGTAATAATAATAAAAATATAAACTAAACTTATTTAAAAACCAAAAGACATAAAATGCTGCATGCTTTTATGCTTTTTTAAATCTATAGATTTAATTTGCTGATAATTTAAATTTTAGTAATAATAAGCCTTGCAATAGATTAATATGGCATATTTCTTCATTTATTCGTGTGTTTAACATTTATCTACATTTTGTTTTAGTTCAGTGCTAAGGTCTTGCATATTTTTTGTTAAATTCATTCCTAATATTTTTGATTTTTATGGTATTGTAAATGGTTGGTTTTCATTTACTACTATTATATAATAATAATACTGATTTCTGAACTTTTTTTTTTGAACTTTCAGAAAATATTTATTATTTCTGGAAGTGTTTTTGTAGACTCTTCAGGACTTTCTATGTAATTACCCATATCATCTGCAGTCTTATTTAATTCTTTCCAATCCTCATGCTCCTAATTTCTTGTTATTTTGCAATGTATTTCACTGGCTAGAGCTTATGGTGAAATGTTGAATAGACATAGTAATAGCAGACTTTATTCTCTTGTTAATATTTTGGGAAAAATATTATATATATATTTCATTATAAAATATATTAACTATGTAGTTTTGCTGCTGCTTTTTTATCAGATTGATGAAGTTTATTATATTAGTAGTTTGCTGTTTTTTAAAAATAATTATGACTAGGTGATGAATTTTGTCAAATAAATTTTCTGCACGAAATACAAAAATAATATACTTTAAAAATTTTTGTTGATTTAGAGAACTGTACTGATTGACTTCCAAATGATAAAACAGTCCTGTGTCCCTAAAATAAACCCCAGATAGTCTGGATTGTTATCTTTTCAATATAGATAACTATATATCACAAGGAAATATTTTCTTGAGAATGTTTATATCTATATTCATGAAATAAATTATTCTGTAATTTTTTAAACTTCTTTGTCTGGATTTGGCACCAGGGTTATGTTTACCTCATGCAATGACGTGCTAGGATTTCTCCAACCACTGCTATTTTAAATAGTATTTCTTCCTTGAAAATACTTAGTGGAATTAATCTGTATGTTTTCCATTTAGACTTGTATTTTTTAAATTTGTGTTGGTGGTGATTTTTAAAAATCATAAACCTACAGATCTAAAATGTTTGGATTTCTGGTTTCTTGTTACTACCCTTTAATTTATAACTATTTCCATTAGAAATAGCCCCTTTCATATCTGAGTAGCTACTTTCCTGTAATTGATTGGACTCAAAGAGCATACATGC
Organism: Myotis brandtii; assembly: GCF_000412655.1. Taxonomy (NCBI): domain Eukaryota; kingdom Metazoa; phylum Chordata; class Mammalia; order Chiroptera; family Vespertilionidae; genus Myotis; species Myotis brandtii. Next base: position 3,090,504 of record NW_005353460.1, read on the forward strand.
TATTCATATCACTTTCAGTCTGAACTGATATAATTTTTCTTAAAATGTGTGAATATTTTGTGTATCAAATAAAAATACACCCTGGAAAGCAGTTGAGTACTTGCTCCCCAGCATATGTTGTCAATTTGGCTCTAATAAATACACATAAAAAAACTTATATAAGAATTCAAGATAATAATCCTATATAATAAAAGAGAAACATGCAAATTGACCATACCCCGAACGCTTCCCATTGGCTAATCAGGACAATATGCAAATTAACTGCCAACCAAGATGGCGGCCGGCAGCCAGGCAGCTGAAGTGAACAGGATGCTTGCTTGCTCCAGTGATGGAGGAAGCCAAGGTTCCCCACCTAACGCCGCCCAGCTCTTAGCTCCGGATGCAACAATGTTGCAATTATAGAAGTTAAACAAGCTCCAGAAACCTGCTTTCAGCGGCAGCGGGCTCAGAGCTTAGAGCAGCAGTGATGGCAACAGAGTTTCAATTATAGAAGCTAAACAAAGCCCAGATATCTGCTTTCAGCAGCCGAGGCCTCAAGCTGGAGCCAGCCTCAGAGCTAAAGCCAGCTCTCAGCTCCAGTGACAGCCATAGAAAGTAAATAAATCCCAGGGTATAAAAGAAAAAAAGAAAAAAAGGAGAGGATGGGAGCTTCAGTCACCCGCCAGCCTGAAAACAGCCCTCAGCCCCTCACCCAGACTGGCCAGGCACCCCAGTGGGGACCCCCACCCTAAAGGGGGTGTGGGCAGCCTAAAAACAGCCATCAGCCCGTCATCCAGGCTGGCCAGGCACCCAAGCGGGACCCCCACCCTGATCCGGGGCACCCTTCAGGGCAAACCAGCCGGCCCCCACCCGTGCACCAGGCCTCTATCCTATACTACAGGCAGGGCGGGACAGTGCGAGCTGCCATCTGGACCCCATGTGCAGCCCTGGGCAGCGGGGCATAAGCACTGCCCCCAGCCGGGACCCCTATGTGCCACCTGAGCCCCCAGCCGGGACCCCTGTGCTGCCTAAGACCCGCACTGCTAAGCCCTGCTCCCAGCCAGGACCCTATGACTATAGGAGAGCAGGAAAGTGCCGCTGGGCCCTGGGTTGCTGTGGTGATCCGGCCATCGGTAAGTAGAAAAGTGTGGCCTGTAGGCAGCCCCCAGCTGTGCCTGATCAGGGAGCAGGAAAGTCTGGCCTTAGGGCAGCCCCAAGCTGGGCCTGATCCAGGAGCAGGAAAGCCCGGCCTGCTGACAGCCCCCGGCTGGGCCTGCACCCCGGTTGCCATGGAGACCTGGAAGCAGGAAAACCCAGCCTGTGGGCAGCCCCCAGCTGGGCCTGCTCCCCCGTCACCATGGCGATCCTGGAGCAGGAAAGCCCGGCTTGCAAGCAGCACCCCCATCCTGGCCATAGCTCAAGGGAGAGTACAACATGCAGTGGAGGCCAGGAGCCTGAGAGATCAACACAGAGGGACTCCTGCTCCAAGCTTCCATGGTGTGGCTGGGGGCAGGACCCCAGCAGACACACACACACACACACACACACACACACACACACACACACGGGACGCCTGCTCTGAGCCTCTGCTGCCAGACTGTGGCCATCAGTAGGACATCCACTGAGGGCTCCTGGACTGTGAGAGGGGCAGGCTGGGCTGAGGGAACCCCCACCCCCCAGTGCACGAATTTCGTGCACCAGGCCTCTAGTAATAATAATAATACTAATAATGCCCTATTAAATAAAGGCCACACCCACAAATCTTTTTGAGATAAGCATTTTTCTATATTGGGTTGGTGAGGCTGCCATGGAATAACATATTTAAGTAGCCTTTTTATTTGAGAGTTGTAAGGCATTCCAATACAATACTTAGAAGGATTTTGTTTAGATAAAGCTATCTAAGAGGCATCACTTCAAGTTTTACTGAGATTGTCACAGAAGGGTTTTTACATTCATGTGCTTGAGTTAATTTTATTTGAGAACAAATTTTATTGCTTAATATCTCAAATTTGGCTGTTAGACATTTTTTTTACTTTAAGAATATTTTTCTAGAACATATAGGAATAATAATTATTTTCTTTTGCAAACCAAAAAAAAATAATAACTGCTTTACTTTTGCTCTACATTTTCCTTAAAAATTGATTATTACCATCTTCTTATATTTAATCATAGGTAATGTAAGTCACCTACATGCAAATCTTTACAATCTACCTAGAAATCTTGCCAATCAGAACTATGAATTATATTTTCCACATTACCACAGCCAGTAATGATGCCAAGTAACTCATTAATTCAAAATAAAACTAAATTTTCCAACTTATAATAATATTATTTTGAATTGCTCACCAACTGTCTTCTGAAGACAGTTTTATCATATACTGATAGTTTTCAATAGTTTCCTACAGTTCTTTCTACCACACATCATCCAATGCCAAAGCTAATGCCACACATATTTAGATACTTGTTATATAAGTACACCTTCTGGTATCAAATTATTTTCATTTACATATGAGAAAGATATATAGATGTGATAGATGTATGATGGTAGATAGCTAGATAATAGATAGCTAGATAGATAGATAGATAGATAGATAGATAGATAGATAGATAGAGGGAGCTGTGTAAGCAACTACAAATTTAGTAACTTAAAACATTCATTTAAAATTGATCATTGTGTGGGTCATCAATTTGGGAAGGGCTTAGTTGTGTAGTTGTGGTTTTGTGCCTCAATGTAATCAAATTTCATACAGAGCAAATGAGTTTCAACAGAATAAGTGGTCCGAGAAAGAGAACCCAGAATTTATATTCTAAAAGACCCAGTCATCCGTAGTAAGACTATGGCAGTCCCAGAATCTCACTTGCGAACATTTTATTGATTAATCATATCACTAAGGTCAACCTAGATTCTAGCAAAGGAGTGGTCTCCTCTGCTCACTGGGGAAATGGCATGTGTGTGGATGAACAGAAGCAATTAATTTCAATTGATTTCACCATAAGCTACTGCCAGTTAATTGTTACTACTAAAATGGAAATAGTTTGATAATGCTTAAATATTATAATGTTTTAATTTAGTAATCTATTACACATGGTCTTAAACAATGAAATGAATGTGGAAATGTTATGAACTACCTTTGGCACAAAATCTGGAAAAACCTGCTTTAATTATGTGCAAATTTAGGTTTTTATATAAAGTCTGGCCCTACGCATCATTGGATATGCTGGTTTGCTCCAAGATCCATTCCTGCAGTGAACAAAAACAATTATAGGATACTACATTCCCCAGTTCATCGACTATTTGTCTTCTCATTAGATTTAGCCAATGGAAGTCACTGGATACAATTTAGAGTATCAGAAGAGTAAAATATCCATGGTTTTTATCCCCTTTCCTCTCCTACATCACTAATAATGGCTGTGAATGCTCCATATCTCTACCTCATGCCAGACAGCACCTCTCCTTGTAATGTACATACTAATATATAGATTTGACTAAAGTTATATGTCGTTCCACATGGCTCAGATTCTGGTTCCAGAAATGTCACCTCCTTTTATTGTCCCAGTAGGCCCAAGAAGTAATGGATTTCTGCTGTTGCTAATCTTGAGTTTGCTTCACAATTCCCTGATTGGTTTTTATCTCTGCTATTAACTATGTTCTATTACATTACTCTCTGTAAGTAAAACATAAGTTAAATAGACTGTCAAACCTCAGAGGGAAGGTAGGGGAGGGTAGGGGTAAGGGGGAGAGATCAACCAAAGGACGTGTATGCATGCATATAAGCCTAAACAATGGACACAGACAACAGGCGGGTGAGAGCATGAGTAGGGGGATGGAGGGGCAATGGGGGGATAAGGGCACATATGTGATACCTTAATCAATAAAGAAAAAACATGACTATATATGATTTACTATTTGATGTTCAGACATAATCTAAATATAAATCTATAGACAAAGCAGCATTTATTTCTTTAATTCAATAAGTTAAGATGTGTTTTAATTGTGTTTTCAATTTGCTTTTAATACTTACCAAGATTACGGGCTTGGCCTGGTGTTGTTGCAACAGCTAGAAAATTGCCACTGTCAACACTCCCGCCAGGAAATGAATCTTCTACATTTTGGCAATTTGGAGGTAAATACTTGGGGTTACAGTGGCAGTTTTTTTTATTATTGCATACCTGAAAACAGGAAAAAATGTCACTTTATAATATAAATAGTTCAAATTATTTGTGTACAAGTAGAATTTTAAAATAATACTTAAGTCAGATAAGACCAATTTTCTTATGTGGCTTATGAGTACATGAGTGTGTGTGTGTGTGTGTGTGTGTGTGTGTGTGTGTGTGTGTTTAGCTGTGTGTGTGCTTTCCTAGGATCACTCTCAATGATACCTATTCTTGTGTGTCATAAGACTGGTACTTACACCTTGATTGCTGCATTTTTGTGGAGTGCAGTCATAACCCAAGTCATTATCTACACACTTCTGTTGCTTGCACAACTAAAAAAGGAAATAAGCCAAAGTAAGTTAAAGGAAATGGCATCTGTATTTGTCATCTAATTAAGAGATATTGGTTTAAGAATAAATATTAATTTACTAAAAATCAGTGAATAATTTATAGTGCTACTATGTTTTTAGCACTAGATAAAACTCTGATTATCTGAGAGTAAACAAAACATTAAAAACATCTTCCCTGCTTTTGCTGGGATGGAAGGTACAGACCTGAAATAAATAAAATCAAAGATTAACATGTGATAACTAGTATAATGAAAAAAAATAATTAAAAATACAGGGAATTTACTAATATATGAGAAAAGTAAAATAGTATGGAGCACTAACATTGAACAGAATTTAATCAAGAATAGAAATGAAAGACAGGTACTTGTAGAAAAATATTTAAAATGACCCTAAATTGGAAATAGTATGGAACCTTTGAAAAATATTAAGGGCAATGTAGCTATTACACAGAAAACAGCCAGTGAATGATTGATTAATATTTGCGTTCTACAATGTGCTTGGCCCTGAAAACACACACACACACACACACACACACACACAATTCTATTGTTCATATTACAGTAAAAATTATAGAAACACAAACACAGACCAAAAAAAAAATCCCTAAGCGTGATGGGAGTGAAGTTGTTATGGTAGGTTTGTGTAGGACCCTCTGATCTCAATCAGAAAGTTGGCCTATTACCTATAAGCAATTGGTTTTATTTAGAGATTTAATTGAAAATGGGAAACCAATAAAAGTAGGTTTTGGAAAAGAAGATGGAAAGGCAAAAGAAAATGTAGAGAGATAAATTAGAATGTCATTACAATAGTTCAGGAAAATAACCATAGAGTGAAATTGAGTGGTATTAAACTTTAGATGAAAACCAGTAGTTATATTTAAGATATAGTTAAAAAGTTTTATCCACCTAAGTTTAGTGATATATATGATGGAAAGAGAGATGGGCCAATGACAACAAGGTTTCTAGGTTGTCTAACTCTTTTGGTTGTGGTACAATGAATTGAAATAGGGAAAGCTGGGCATAAAGTTCAAAAGTTTACAATATTTACAAAATTATTTTTAAAGACTTCTTTCAAGTTGTAATATTAAGTAAAACTATGCTTTAAAAGTGAAAAATAATGTTTACTGCACTCATAGAAAGCCTTAGGGTAACTGATAATAAACCAAATAACACATAATTGGAAATATTATTTTTACAAAAGTTTTCTAAATAACATTGGCAATATTTCTTTGGGATTCTTTTCTCTTGAAATATGTATGACCATAATGTACTAATTTTTAAGGCCGGAGAGTGAATAGAATCTGCTCACATAGATTTTGCTAAACATTACTGAGCATGGGGAATACATTATTGATAGTGTCTGATAATTATAGCAACACATAACTCTAAGACTTAGAAAGAAATATACTGATGACAAGTATAGTCAGGTTAGTTTGAGTGGTTGTGGGAATAGTCTAAACGTTCTAGCTCTGGATAGAGATTAGTGTGCCTGCAGTTAAAAACATATCTCTTCTGTTAGAATGATCCCTTAACAACTAACTAGAACTTAGGCAGAGAAGTTAGATATATAATTATCAGAGCTGTTGTCCAGAAGAAGATAAACCTAATTCTCAGAATTGTTAAATAAATTCTTTGCGTCACACTAGAAAGTTGAGAAGGAATTATTGATATTGTTTCTGTGCAATAAAATTATTTTTTTCTGATTTAGCCTGTTTACTTCTGTTATATCATGGAGGAAGGCTAGGGAGAAACACCATCCAAAGTAGGAATCTATAAAACTGCAAAAATTATTTATCTCCACATAAGAATAATATAATGAAAATAATTGTTCTTCATCAAACTCTCCTAAACACATATATTTTTTAATTTTTATGAGACAATAAATATAATGCATCTTCTTATTCTTGTCACTTAGGCATAGTATGTTTCTGTAGAAACATTCTTGTATGGAGTGCCTAAAATGATGAGTAACACAAACAAAAAATGTAT
>NW_005353460.1:3097038-3104726 GCF_000412655.1 Myotis brandtii
ATATATATATTCTTTAAAAATAAACACATCGTTGTCACTGGAAATAAAGTTATTTTTAAGCTCAGAAAATGCGAGACAATGTGATTTCTCAAAAGAATCAAATACTGAAGCCAGCATTATTCCAGTGGCCATCAGTGACCAGACATATAGGATTTAAATGATCATGTGTACCCTACACCAGTGACACTTATGAGCAAGTTTTACCTAATCTTGAAAAAAAAAATCTGGAGAGTAAAATAGTGCACTAGGAAGTCCCAAATTGTTTTCCCTTGGAGATATTTTTTAAAAAGGAGGAAGAAAGAGAGGTAGAAACCTTTGTGGCTTTTTTGTTCAACCTTGTGTCGCTCCTTTGGCACAGTCTTGGTTTGAAGAAGCTGAGTTCCCAATTCCCTCCCTAAACTGAAGGGAGCAGAAAAGACTCTATTTTCAATATTACGTCTGAGAAGTCCCTGAGGACTTGTCTCATTTACCTACTTTAAATCTCAAATGGAGAGATGCAATGGACACTGCTCAGAAAGACTAAGACTGCAGACACCTGGGGCAAGAGATTATTGGTGGAGACATACAATAGATCACTTAAAGCCCCAAAGAAATAGTCTCTTGCATGAGACTATTTGGAATAATAAGACATTTAAAGCATTCATAAATGTGAGAAATCAAAAAAGTCACACAGAGGCCCTGGAAAGATGCATATCACAAAAGTTATCAGACCACAAGCTTTCTCCACAGGCTGATGCCAAGGGTCAGAGCTACCCACAAATTAGTACAGGACTGTCCCTGCACAGAGCCAGTCTGAAAACAATGGGAGAAGTGATTGTTTTATTTAAAAGATCACAAGAAAGAAAAAGAAACAGAAAAACATATCTCATTTAAGTGAAGTGACATGTTATTTTTAAATAACTATACTAAATCTGCTGAAGAAGATAAATGAAAACTGGATAATGAAAGGAAATTAGCCCTAGCCAGTTTTGCTCAGTGGATATAGAGCATTGACCTGTGGATCGAAGGGTCCTGGGTTCCATACCGGTCAAATCAGGTACCTTGATTGCAGGCTCCTTTCTGGCCGGACCCTGGTGAGGGCGCCTGCAGGAGGCAACCAATCAATGTGTTTCTCTCACATCGATATTTCTCTCTGTCTTTTCCTCTTTCTTCTACTCTCTCTAAAAAATCAATGGAAAAAAATATCCTTGGTTGATGATTGAAAAAAAATAAAGAAAAAGAATAGAAGGAAATTAGAAAACTGACATGAACAAAATGAGAATATCAACAAAGAGATAGCAATTTTAAAAAGCAATAAAAAATGATGAAAAATACAATACAGGCATACCTCATTTTCTTGTGCTTCACTTTATTGCACTTTACAGAATCTGCATATATATATATATATATATATATACATACACATACTGAAGGTTTGTGGTAACCCTGCTTTAAGCCATACTATTGGCACCATTTTTCCAATAGCATTTGCTCACTTTTTGTCTCTGTGTCACATTTTGGTGACTTTCACAATATTTCATACCTTTCCATTATTATTTTTGTTATAGTGATCTGTGATCAGTGCCTACGATGTTCCATTGCAATTGTTTTGAGGTACCATGAGCCATGACCATGTAAGACGGCACATGTAATCAATAAATGTGTGTGTTCTGACCACTCCACCAGACTGGCTGTTTCCCTATCTCACTCCCTCTCCACAAGTCTCCCTATTCCCTGAGACACACAATTTTTGAATTTGGCAAATTAATCACCCTACAATGGCCTCTATTGGAGGCCCCAAGATTTTTGGGAAAAAAATCTTGGGGCCCTTAAGAGTCATGTTAACTATACTCTACCTTTGCTCTATAAATGGAACAATGAAGCCTGATGACAGCACATCTATTTATAACATGGTTTACTGAATCTTTTAAGGCCCCTGTTGTGACTTACTGCTCAGAAGAAAATATTTCTTTTATTTATTTATTTTTTGTCAATTGAGCCTGCAACTGAGACATGTACCCTTGACTGGAATTGAACCAGGGACCCTTCAGTCCCTGCAGGCTGAGGCTCTATCCACTTAGCCAAACTGACTAGGGCAGAAAAGATTTATTTTAAAATATTACTGATCATTAACAGTCCACCTAGACACTCAAGAGCTCTGATGAAGATGAACAATGAGATTGTGTGTGTGTGTTTCATGCTTGCTAATACAACATCCATTCTGTAGCCCACAGATCGTCTTATTATTTAAGGAATACATTTTGAAAGACTATCACTGTTATAATAGTGATTCCCCTGATGGGTGTCAGCAAAGTACATTGAAAACCTTTTGGAAAGGATTCACCATTCTAGATGTCATTAAGAACATTTGTGATTCATGGAAAGAGGTCAAAATATCAACATTATCAGGAGTTTAAAAGAAGTTGATTCCAACGGCCATGGATGACTGAGGGGTTCAATACCTCAGTGGAGGAGGCACCTGCAGGTGTGGTGGAAATAGCAGGAGAACTAGAATTAGAAGTGGAGCCTGAAGATATGACTGAGTTGCTACCATCTCATGATAAAAATTTAATAGATCAGAAGTTGCTTCTCATGAATGAACAAAGAAGTTGGTCTGTTGGAATGAAATCTATTCCTGGTGAAGATGTTGTGAAGACTGTTGAAATGACAGCAAAGAATTTAGAATATTATGTAAACTTAGCAGATAAAGCAGTGCAGTGCTTTGGAAGACTGACTCCAATTTTAAAAGAAGTTCTGTTGGTAAAATGCTATCAAGTAACGCAGAAAAATTGTTCATGAAAGGAAGAGTCAATTGGTGAAGCAATCTTTATTGTCTTATTTTAAGAAATTGTCACAGCCACCTGAACATTCAAAAATGATCATCTTTATCAGTCAGCAGCCATCAACACCAAGACAAGACCCTTTACTATAAAAAAGATTATGACTTGTTAAAGACTCAAATGATGTTTAGCATTTTTTAGCAATGAAGTATTTTTAAGGTGTGTGCATTATTTTTAATTATTATGTAAAATAATAACCAGTTGCATTTCTGTATATCAATGCTGCACAATTTAAAAAGGAAATTAAGTAAACAGTCCCTTTTTCAATAGCATCAAAAAGAATAAAATACTAAGGAATAAACTTAATCAAGGAGTTGAAAGACTTATTGCTGAAAATTATGAAACATTCTTGAAACATATTAAATAAGACACATACAAATAGAAATATATCTTATGTTCATGCATATTTTACATCAAAAATAGTATGTTATATCCAGTTCTTTATAAACTAGGATAAAAGGTAATAACACTAAGCTCATATTGTAAGAATAATATAGTTGATCCTTGAACAACTCAGGGGTAATGGTGCTGATTCACTTGCAGTTGGAAATTAGAGTATAACTTTTGACTCCCCCCAAACTTAACTACAGTCAGTTCTTGGTATCCATGGACAAATTAGTTCTAAAATCCATGGATGCTCAATTTCCTTATGCAAAATGGCATAGAACAATACATACCTTCAGCCCTCCACATCTGTGGTTTCCCACCCGTGGATCAAAAATATTGTTTTCAATCCACTGTTAATTGGATCCACAGATGAGAAACTGGGAATATGGAGAGTTGGCTGTATTTATTGAAAAAAAATTCATATATAGCTTTATAATGTCCGAGAATTGAAATAATATGTATAGGATTCAATACTTCTTGCTATTTTTTTGTTGATAAAAGGAATTTTGAAATTTCTTGTGACAAAGTATTCATTCAAATCCAAATGAACATTTACATATTAGTATCTAAAAAATGATATTCTAATTTGCAGAATACATAAAAATTTTTGAGCACTAATATGCAGCTAGCTTGATCATCTTTTGCTAAAAGCAAGATATAATATACATGAAGCCAACATTTTGTGGCCCCCGCTTGGCTAAGACCTTCCAAAATCTCTATCCAGCCTCTCTATCTCTCTACCTTGAAACAGAAACTTCTTCAACATCATCATGTATTTTTTTTTAATGATAAACAGTAGCATGATTTCAAACTGCTGAAGTAGATGTCTATTTGATAAAGTATCACCTTGGTGCACCCTTTCCTCCCATTCGCTCTTACAATAATCCTTCTTGAAATGTGAAGATAGTTGGAGTTCCATTAATCATCTTGAAAACATAAGGAAGAGTATCACTTTACCAGAAAAAGATCTATAGCTGAAAAACTAGACTGAGTCTGGATCATTGATGATATGATGAAACCCCATGACATCTCTAATGGACAATTTTTTGCATGACAAAAGAATGGCTTAATCCATATCCTGTTTAAGCCATTCTTGGTGGATAAAACCATTTTCGGTGGTTCTTGTTTCCTGTGCAATTCCTCACTTATACAGTCTGTGGTAGATTATTTAGAAATAATAGAGAGTTAAAAATTAAAGACAGTTTATGCAATAATTTGGGAAATTTTTGCAAAGTGAATTTTATAAAAGCAAACTTATTACAAAGTTTTTTAAATGTCTGAATTTTATGTGAGAATTTGGGATAACAATTCTTCATTTATAATTTTATTCCTAATTTTTAAAATTAATATTAGTAATGTTGTAATAAGATTTTATTATATATGACAAATCTCTATATATAAAAGCCCAGCAACCATTACTGTGGAACAACCAGAACAACCAGAACGACTGGTGGCTACACCGCACACTGTGGCAGCCAACCAGCCTGATCCAGGCCCCAATTGCTTCCCTCCCCAGCCAGCCCAGCCCCCGATTGGCCCCCAACACCCCGATAGGGGGCGGGGACAGCTGCCAACCACCTGAGGCCCCTCCCCCTGGATGGCCCCTCCCCTAGTCAGCCTCCGACACCTCTATATCACACATTGAAATTGTGTGTCTCAGTCAGTCTTCCAAAGCACTGCACTGCTTTATCTGCTTTATCTCCCTGGTGCGTGTACATTTAGTGTAAGCACAAGAAAATAATTATCAGTCCCTTTAGACCCTGATCAGAGTCTCCAGAGGGCTCTGCTAATACTGCAGCCAAGGTGTGGAATTCTCCCTCCATGTCCCACAGCCCCAGGATACCTTCCAAGTTAGCCAAAAAGGCAACCTAAGCATTAACGGGATGGCGGCCCTTTGCTGAGGAGTATAGAGAGGCTGGATGGGGATTTTGTGAAATTGTGGTGCCTTGCAAATTAGATGAGCTTTCAATCTCTCTTTAAATGGGGCGGCTAAGAGGACCCACAGGCTACCAGGAGCAACAGCGAAGGGTAGGCAAATTCAAAAACAGAAAAACTTTTAAACAAACAGACATGAAGATCATATTGGGAAGCTAAGGGTAGTGCCCCAGGAAGAACATAAAAATCATTAAAGGGTCATCATCCATCTTGATATACATTTGCAAACAACACATAACTTCATCTCATGGCTTGTGAAATGCAAAACAGTTCTGTTGTGGGTTTTCTTTTGACCATCCTTAAAGTATAATTAGATCCAGCTGGAGAAAAGCTATAGCTACCAGCATTAGACACCCCGTCTGGCCCCATCCCTGATTGGTCCCCATTGGGATGGGCCGAATGTACCCCACCCGTGCACGAATTTGTGCACCGGGCTTCTAGTATTTCCACAAGATCAGGTGAAAAGAATATATTATAGACATGTATACATTCATAATGATTTACAATTAAAATGTGAAAAATTTTAAGATTTCATTTATTCCTGGTTTTAACCAAAACATAAATTTTTACTCATCATTTCCAAAATAACTATTCTGCTCCCAAGTCAATTATATTTTGCCTTTCCCTATATTCTTCATCAAGTAATTTAATGCATTATACTTCTTATTAGATGAGAGAAAATTTGTAACTTAAAATTTAGATTTAAGAATAATTTAAACCAGCTTTGTTGTGTACTTATGTATATATACCTTAGTGACATATATTTCATAGAGCAAAAATGTAGGAAGACAGAAATTCTGATGTATATACATCTGTACAATCTTATATAATAAAGAGGTAGTATGCAAATTAACCCTCACATCCTCACTAGATGGCTGCCTATGACCAGGCTGGCAGGGGGGTTAGTGAGGGATGACCAAACAACTGGACAGCAGGCTGCATGGGGCAACCAGGCCGGCAGGGGAAGGCAGTTGGGGGCAAACAGGCCAGCAGAGTGGGGTAGTTGGGGGTGACCAGGACGGCAGGGGTGCAGTAAGAAGAGACCAGGTCAGCACGGGGAGGGGGGAGTTAGGAGCTACCAGGCTGCCATGCAGAGATAGTGAGGAGCAATCAGGCTGGCAGGGGGGCATTTAGGGGTGACCAGGCAGGCAGGTGAGCGATTAGGAACCAGCATCCAGGATTGTGAGAAGGATGTCCGACTGCTGGTTTAGGCCCAATCTCCAGGGTCCCGAGGGGTCCTGAATTGGAGATGGTATAGGCTGCCCCCCCCTTCCCATGCATGAATTTCATGCCCTGGACCTCTAGTGGATAATAAATTTAGATAATAGAATGGGATGTTCTTGTAAAAAATATGCACTTAGTATATCTACATAAGTATGTTATATATTGATGTCCTAAAAGAATCTACTTATATAAAAACCATGGGCGGTGTTCATCACATCCAGAAGAACCGCTGTGACCAAGTGGAAGGAAGTCAGTCCTGCAGGGGTTGTCTTGGCAATGGCTGCGCCCTCCCCCAAGCTGTTTCCTGTAAGGGCGGGGTTTGAGGCAGGATCCCGCCCTCGGAGCATGGAGGCAGATCTTTCTAAAGTGTGCCGCGCGCCAGCATGGCCAGGGGTGAACCTGAGTGGAAGCGGCTGAAAGGCTTAGAAAAGACAGACAAGAGAATGAAAGCCGGGTCTCAGTGAGACGCTGCTTCTCTGAGAGACAGCAACCATGCTCACAGCCATGCCTTTATTTTATAGCAGATGCTACTAGGCAAAGTAAGGGTGTGACCAAGATGTTTACAACATTCTCCTGGGTTTCAATCCTACTCAACTACATGCACCTGAACTCTATCAAGCCTACATCACTCAGGCACGTGGGGCCACGTGTTCAGACCATAGGTTCAAGCTTACAACTACAGCTATTGGCTATAATTGTGCTGGGAGGGCCCTGCCCTCCAAGCTGGGACTTGCACTTGGCAATTAGTCAGTCCAAGGCTTGAACCTGTCCAAAACACTGTAGCGTCTCCCCACAATGAAGTTTAAATTCTGTTTCTTTGTTACTAATGTTGTGGCCCCACCCCATAACATAGAAACAATTTTTGGAGGATGAGGCCCAGGAATCAGGATTTTAAAAAGATTCCCAGGTGATTCTAATGTGCAGCCAAGGTTGAGAACCACTGCTATAGATAATATTAAAAATATATCTAAACGTGCAATTCTTTGTCCAAAAAATGAGCATGTTCAAAAATTAAATGAAGAAAATTTGGATATACTCGATGGAGATTTTCACACATATTTGAGTGATGATTCCATTGATTCCACAGATGATGCTGACAAGGAAAATTTTCTCATCAAATTTCTTAATAGTATTACTCCTTCGGGAATGCCGTGTCATAAATTAAAATTGAAAGTGGGTGCAATCATCATGCTATTGAGAAATCTCAATAGTAAATGGGGTCTTTGTAATGGTACCAGATTTATTATCAAAAGATTACGACCTAACATTATCGAAGCTGAAGTATTAACAGGATCTGCAGAGGGAGAGGCTGTTCTGATTCCA
>NW_005353460.1:3105702-3141844 GCF_000412655.1 Myotis brandtii
TGTGCCCACAACCAAGGTACATGCCCTTGACCAGAATCAAACCTGGGACCCTTGAGTCCGCAGGCCGACGCTCTATCCACTGAGCCAAACTGGTTAGGGCAATTAATTCCCTTTTAATGTGCACGAATTTCATATACCGGGCTACTAGTGTATATACAATGTCTGTAGATTCTATTACATTCTCAGAGAGAGAGAGAGAGAGAGAGAGAGAGAGAGAGAGAGATTGGATAGAATGTTCATAAAAATAGAAAGAGTAGTTACTCATCGTATATGTGCCTTCTATTAATTTTTGCTTTACTCTATTCATTCTATACTAGAGGCCTGATGCACAAAATTTTTGCAAGAGTAGGCCTTTAGTCCCCCGGCTGCCGACACCAGTTTCTCTCAGGCCGCCGGCAGGCACCAGGTACCCAGTCTTTCCTTACAGCCTTGGCTTCCTCTGGAAGGTTATCCAGAAGGATGTCCAGAAGAACATTTCGTCTAATTAACCTATTGTGCTTTTATTATTATAGATTATTATAGACTAGAGGCCTGGTGCATAAAAATTCATGCACTGGAGGGAGGGTCCCTCAGCCTGGCCTGCCCCCTCTCACAGTCCAGGAGCCCTCAGGGGTGGGAGGCAACCTGGAAATCAGGGGAAGGCGACACCCCCATCATACCTCTGCTGCTGCCACTGCCAACAGCACAAGCCTTGGCCAGCCCTGGTTACCTGAGTCTTGGGCTGGCCCTGGGAGGCTGGGCAGATGCCATCCAAGGCTTGCCTACACTTCAGCCAGCCCTGCTTGCATGAGCCTCAGTCAGTGGGGGGTACAGGAGGAGCCAAAGCCCCTGGAGCGGCAGAGGGGACTGGGCACCACCATCTTGTGAGGGTGTGATGGTCAATTAGCATACTCCCTCTTTACTATATAGGATTATTGTTATCACTTAAGTGGTAACATATTATTTAACAGCTATTTTAAAGTAATTATATCATAAGATAGGTCATAACATTAGAAATACTATGTGCATTATAATTTAACAAAATAAATACAGTGAATGAACAATATGATTCTCAGATCAGTGAACGTAAAAAAAATTTAAGAAAAAAGGTAATAAAATATTCATGGTGATATCATATATGCATGAAAACAGATTATATATTTTTTCTTTTTTAGTTTTTTCTCATTTAAAATTTTTCAATTTTTTATTTATGAAATTGAATGTGTACTTAAATTATGAGGAAAATACTAATCACGCATTTAAAAATAGAGTATAAATTAGAAAGTCATTTGAGACTAAAAGCATACATACCTTATTTGTACCACAAACAGTTCCATCTTTTACCCACATCTTATTGCTCTCAGCATGATCATATTTATATTCCAATGCGACACAGATATTTCCATTTACATTAGTATAAATAATGATGGCGCTGCTACTTTCAAGTATATTTTCACCGTCATGTTTACATATTAATTTTCCACACATCACATCACTATAATTTACAAATAAATGAAAATCATTAGTTTTAAATACAAATAAATATTAGAATATCATTTCTAAAGCAAAAAGATATAAATAAAACACTGAAGTTCTGAAAAAATTATATGCAATGAATTATGAAACACAAAAAAAATGAGGGTCTTACCTGCATTGATAATAATGGAACATTTTAGTAATGATGAGCTACTTCCTAGATAACCTGATATTTTTGTAATGATTCTTTTACTTTTTTGATTCTTAGATATAATCAATTTCCAGTTTATTCTATACTAAAAAATTAACAAAGTTTATCCTTTTCAGTTTTTAAACATAATACCTACTTCTCACCATTATGGGTAAAGACTTTGAAATATTTTACTTAATACATATTTTACTAAAATACATCATAATGATAGCACTATGAAGCACAAAAATTATGAAAGTAACCAGAAAATGAGAAAAAGCATTAATAATCTCCAAAATTAATAGGGGACTCATATAACTTAACAAAAGGAAAATACACAATCCAAAAAAAAAATAGGAAAAGGAACTAAATAGACACTTTTCGAAAGAGGACATACAGAAGGCCAAGAGACATATAAAAACATTCTCAGAGTCACTAATGATCCCAGAGATGCAAATTAAAATGACAATGAGGTACCATCTCACACCTGTCAGAATGGCTATCATCAACAAATCAACAAATGACAAGTGTTGGCAAGAATGTGGAAAAAGGGGAACCCTCATGCATTGCTGATGGGAATGCAGACTGGTGCAGCCACTGTGGAAAACAGTATGGCATTTCCTCAAAAAATTAAAAATAGTAATCCCATTTGACCCAGTAATCCCACTTCTAGAAATATAACCCAAGAAATCAGAAACACCAATCACAAATAATATATGTACCCCTATGTTCATAGCAGCACAATTCATAATAACTAAGATTTGGAAACAGCCTAAGGGCCCATCAGCAGATGAGTAGTTTAGAAAATTGTGGTACATCTGCACAATGGAATTCTACACTGCTATATAAAAGAAAGAACTCTTACCATTTGCAACAGCATGGATGGACACGAAGAGAATTATACTAAGTGAAATAAGTCAGTCAGAGAAAGATATCACATGATCTCATCATTTGTGGAATATAATGAACAACATAAACTGATGAACAAAAATGGATCCAGAGACGGAGAAGCACCAAACAGACTGTCAAACCTCAGAGGGAAGGCAGGGGAGGGGAGGGGAGTCGGGGCTTAAGAGATCAACCAAAGGACTTGTATGCATGCTTATAAGCATAACCAATGGACACAGACAGTAAGGTGGTGAGGGTATGTGCTGGCAGGTGGGAGTGGCCAGGGAGAGGTCAATGGGGAAAAGGAGATATATGTAATATTTTAAACAATAAAAAATTTAAATTAAAAAAGGGCAATTCCACCTTCGGCCTTGGCTTTTGTTGTTGCTGGAGCACTGTCGCCCAAATCTGCTTTACTGCTGAGCTGTGGTGACTGCAGATGCCCTTTGAGCCCCAGCACTGCCTGCCCCAGGTGCAGCCAGCCAGGGAGGGACTGTGGGAGGTTGGCTCCAGGGCCTGTCTGGCTAGTCTCACCCAGTCCCGCCCCACCAGCCATCTTCTAAATAATTTCCTTTCAATGTGCACAAATCCGTGCATTGGGCCACTAGTTTTATATAATGAAAAACAAGAATAAACTGTTTACATTTAAACTCCTAAATATTTTTTATCTAAACTCCTAAATATTTTTTATCTAAACTCCTAAATATTTGCTAAGCTAAATTTAACATCTATTTACCTTTTAATTGAGTACTTTCAAAAGTAAGAGTTCAAGGGTCAAAGTGACATTAATAAACAAAGTAAACAAATTATATACTGTGGGGCTATCACTATGTCCATTATTTAAAGTATATGCAGTATTTTAACAAAATGGATATCCTCAAAATCATGTCTAATGGATTATTGTCCATATCTGTTTGTGGCACATGTTATACAATAACATTTCTATTTGGTCCATGAATTCTGTTTGAGGTCATAAGTCAACCACACATCCATTGCTACTTCAGAGGAGTCAACAAATTCTCCTGCACTAGAGAGACTAATCCCAGCCCAACTACATACCATATTCTCTAAATAACCTTCTACTCAGCATAAAATCTTAGCAATATTGAAAATATAGATATGTTATAGAACAATTTTAGGGGTGGGAGGATCAATTTTCTATTTCTGATTTTTTGCCTTTTTTGCAAAAGAGGAAAATTTAAGAGAGAAAACTAGCCTCTGGCATTCAGTGAAGGTCTGATATTACAGCAAGGCCTTGAAGTTGATACAAGCTAAGTTGCCCTCATTGCTAGACCATGGTATTTACCTGTTAAATACAGGCCAGTATAAGAATATCAACTTTAGGTAAAGCCATTCAGTGACTATGCAGATCAAGAAAAAAAAAAAGTCCACAGCATAAATCATCTCTGAACATAGGAAGACAAGAAATAAACATTGTCCAAGCAACAAAATTACCAAACATCCCTCTCATCCAGCCAATATGAGTTACTGTTGTTTTATTACCAACTAGAGGCCCAGTGCACGGATCTGTACACCAGTGGGGTACCTCGGCCTGGCCTGCAGGGATCGGGCCAAAACCAGCTCTCCAACATTTCCCAAGGGGTCCCAGATTGCGAGAGGGTGGTTCTCGGGTGACACACCCTGGAATCTGGCTCCATCCTCTCTGGTTTCAGGTGCATCACCCAAGAACCTCCGCTGCCAAGTCACCGCAGCTCAGCAGCTCCAGTGTTGAGCGTATGCCCCCTGGTGGTCATTGCACATCCTAGCTACCAGTCGGACGGTCAGATGGTTGCTTAGGCTTTTATACATATAGAGTACAGCTTTAGCTTCACTCTCTAGTTTTCCTTCTTCACATATGATTTATTAATATATCCGATCACAGAATTACTTTCACTTCCTGAAAACATCCAATTCAGAGCAATGATCCACTTCCTGAAACCCTACTGAAAATCACTTTAACACAAGCGCAGGTCCTATAATTAGTCTCTAAAACCCTGGAGCTAAGATGTTTCACAGTTTCCCATAGTGTAAAGTCTCACTGACTAGAAGCTGTAAGAAACCAAACTTGTTCAATTGCAGGTGGGTTCCTTGTGGTTTTTAGCTGGAAGGTATTCACACAGAACTTGACTTAAGAATCATTTATACAGTTAAGAAGTAGGTTGAAGTTGGTTGGAGTTAGAGTAGAATTCTAATCTAACACACACACACACACACACACACACACACTGAAAGCTTTGAAATGTAAACAGAGAGGGAAGAATTGAATGATAATTGAGCCATAAGAATGGAAATTCCATATGAGGCATTTTGGACTGTGGCTTTAAAAATAATCCATGAGAACATTTTAAATATCCTTAGCTTGAAAAATCAAAAGGCAGAATTAGAATATGAGCCTAATATCAATTTGGTGACTGAAAATTAAAAGGGACTGAGCACTAAGATGTGTATATGAACTTCACCCTAAACCCTTTCTGACCACTAAACTAAGCATGTACAATGAACACTCTAGGGAATTATTAAAGTGTATCTTAAAGATAAAGAACACTATTTTCAGCTGCTGCTCATAGAGAGATACTATTTATGAGTCCAACTATGTTCAATCCCTTCCATATCAAAATTCATTAGCCTTCTGAAATGCATAAAAATAACACAAAATTTCCATTGTATATTATTTATAGTATTCATTATAAAATAAAAAAGTGCTAGGCATATAAAAAATTAAAATGTGACATAGTCAGGATGCAAATAAATCACTGGATACCAATATCAAAATGACCTAGATATGGCAATTAGCAGAGAAGTACTTTGTAGCAACTACTATAAAAATTACCAGAGATTTAAAGGAAAATGTAGTCATATTAGTTAGAAGGTTTTCTTTGGTCAGTATGTGATTTAGCAATTATAAAACACACTTCGGTGTATTCTGGATTTGAGTATATGGAAAAGCAATTTGTAAATGTACTAAGATGTACTTTGTGGTGTGCATACCATATGTCAGTCCCATTTTAAGTGCTGCTTTTCCTAGACTACTGAAACTCCCCACTGGCATCAGACCAATGATGTTAGTGAAATTAATATTTATATTTTATATATGTGAAACATATGTCCAAGGTCATTCAAGTAGATAAATGGTATGGTTAGCATTTGAAACCATGGTGTCTAGCTGTACAGCACATGTTCTTGAGCACATGTTCTTAAACACAGTGCTTTACTACTTCCTGGGTAGTAAAAATGCACGCGTTGTTTTCGTTTCATTACTATAAGAATGGTCATCCTTTGTAAAATTAAAGTGACAGCATGAAAAATAAAAAATAATCAGTCACTCTAACTGATGGATAATTAATTAATCTATGTAAATTAAACAGTGTATCGGAAGATACAAAGGGTAATTTGGATATATGAGAAACAGAAGCACAGACATTCTGTATTTCAAATAAGTCTAATTTGATTAAATGAAGTCTTTGTGGCCAGGTGAAATTTTTATTACACATAACCTTATGTGGTGGTATTTTCAAATTTAAGGCAAAAATAAAGTTTCTTAAGTTTTGTAAAGCATACTCAGGATCACACTTCTTGTATCCTGAAGCATCTGCACCACAGCTGCCAGATCTATCAGTCATAGAATTAAGGTATTTAAAACACTCTGGAGGAGCTGCACCTAAAGCTGAAAAAGAAAAGTATGGTTAGTCACATTGAACTTATATTAATTTTAAAATAATTAACAAATGAATTTGGCATTTTAAAATAGTTTACAATATATATTGCACAAAATAATGTTATACTATAAATTGAAAATAAAAACTAGGTTTAAGATCACACAAAACCACTTCAATGAAATATTTAGAAGTTAAAATATTCTTCCTATCCAAATACCTTAGCTATAAACATTGCATTCAGTTTATTTTTAAATTGTTAGTAAGTTTAGAAACACATGTCTGTAAGAAATTTAAAGAATATCTTATTAGTCAATAATTTGTGTTTGCATAAATATCTTTTCAAGTCAAGCCAGTCAACTTACATCTTTGGTTTTTATCATAAGTACTTCAGACCAAAAAGTATTGGAGCCACCATTGATTCATCTTCACATTTGCTATCCAATCCATAGACAGAATGTATTTAATTCTCTTAAGATACAACCTACTTAAAGGGCAGTTTACTTAACATAACCCTCCATCATCAGTTCTATTCTAGGATTAAGTCAAAACTCTTTGATAGAAAGATTTAACCACTCCATTATGACACACCAAAAAAGAAGCCCCAGTAGACACATTAGGATATCTGTTGAAACTCCTAACAGCAGTAGTGAACAGAAAATAAGCAGTTGATTTTGTCCAGAGGTCATTTGCAAACCTGGCATGGGTGAGAAGTCAAAAGTGTCAGCTAAGCAAGAGAAGCAGGCAATTGCTGGTGGACACAAAATATGACAAAGTTGGAGATCTTTCATAACTATAGTGACAAAGCTAGAGTCTCAAGGGGCATTAACATATGGTTTAGTCTGCTTTCAAGGCTTGTTCCTGATTCTAAAAATGTAAAAAGCAGGGGATTAAAATATAAAGAGATGACTTCTATAAACCAGTGTAGATTCTTATGTACTTTCTGTGCTCTGGTAGCAGGGATAGGAGTTTTAGTAAATATACCACTCTTAGAAGAGAAAGACACATTTAGACTTAAAACAGGGCTTCTCAAAGGCAAAAAAAATTAAAGTTAAGAATATAAAATAAAAGAATCTTTTAAAAATAATTAAGAGAACCATGCTACATATATACTGAAACACACATCTAAAGGCTTACTATAATCCTTTAGAAACCTCAGAGGACGGGTGCACTCTGCCCAGCTCCAAAGTACCCAGTATTTTCCAGAGGGGAGCTTTTACACAGGTCTAGCGCCTCTTGGCTCTTCCTGGAGCTTTGGTCTGAGGTAAAGGCATTTGGTTTGGCATACATCTAGGGATTTACTGATGTTCTCTGAGGGGATGGAGGATAGTGGACATCATCTTTGCACTTTCCATCTGCTTTGTTTCAGCTCTCCAGTATCTCTCATAAAACAAACATTTTGCCCTCAGAATTACATAAGCCAATTCCTTAATTTTGATAGGTAGATGGATTGCAGTTATACATATAGAAAAAATAATTTAATTTTTTCAGATTTTGTTTCTCTTGTGGAATCCTGGGTAAAACAGTTTATAGGATAAAGGGAACTGTGACGTTTTAGTTTGGAAATATTCTTATATCTCCTCTATGGTAGCCCAACGCCAACAGCATTTCAGTTAATGAAATGGCCTGACCTATTTTGAACTTTTGTAAAAGTGCCATACTTAGAGTACATGGTTGATGTCTGCCAACTTTTCAATAATGAATAGAACAAATAAACAGAAGATCAGCAAGAAAATACAAAATTAGAGCAATACTATCAATAAACTAGACATAACAGATATCTATCCAACAACAGCAGAATGCCTATTCTTCTCCATGCATTTGGATATTCTTCAAGATAGACCATACATACAACTAAAAAGGCTTGAAATTGTACATATTATGTCCTCTGAATATAATGAAATTGAATTTAAAAATCAATAACAATAGTACATAAGAAAAATGCAATAATGTGGAAATTAAACACACCTAAATAAAAGAAATAAAAATGAAACCTTATGGGAAATTTGAAAATACTTTGAGTTAAATGGAAATAAAAGCATGGCATACAAAAATGTATAAGAACCATTGAAAACAGTGCTTAGAAATTTATAGCTGCAAATAACTAAATTAGGAAAGAAAAATAATTTAAAATCAATAATCTAGCATTCCATTTTAAGATACTGAAAAAAATCTAAACATAAAGCAAACAGAAGGAACGAAATAATAAATATTATAGCAGAAATAATAAAACAGAGAATAGACAAATGATAGAGAAAATCAATAAAACAATTTGTTTATTTGAAAAGATCGACCACATTGATAAATTTTAATTATTAACAGAAAATTTCTCACAAAAAATGTCTGAGTGCAAATATCTTCACTAGTGAATTCCATAAAAATTTCAAACAACTAATACAGTGCATCACAGATGCTTCCAAAAAATATGAATAGGAAATACTTCAATGAATTATTCAATGAGACTTGATAGTAAAACAACCCAAAGACATTTCAAGAAAGAAAAATTTGAGAATATTCCTCATGAATGTAAACATAAAAATCCTCAAGAAATCTATAGATTAATGACCACCATGAATATGAATTTTTAAAAAGACAACAAAATACTTATAAACTGAATTATAGAGCATATTAAGAGCACTCTAAATACCAAGTAGGATTTATTTCTGAAATGCAAGGATGGTTCAAAATACAAAAATAAATCAGTCAATTAGTCATATACCAAAATAGAAGAATGAAAGAGAAAAAACCCCACCACATAATCATGTTAATTGATGCAAAAAAAGCATTTGACAAAATTCAACACCCTTTAATTACAAAAAAACACTCAACTAACTGGAAGTAGAAGGAAAGTACTTAATATAATGAAGGCCATTTATTAAAAAAAAACCACCATACAGTTGAAATAATACTTAATGGTGAATGACTGAAAGCTTTTCCTCTATGATAAGGGATAAGACAAGGATTTAAGTTTTCATCCTTCTATTCATCACAGTAATAGAAGGCCTGATTGTTAGAGCAATGGGCAACTAAAAGAAACAATATACATCTAAATTGGAATAAAATAAGTAAAAGTATGTGTTCATAAATGTGATAATTATATATTATCAGAGCTGAGTAGTATTCCATTGTGTAAACAGACCACAGCCTTTTCATCCACTCATCTATGGAAGTGCACTTAGGCTATTTTCAGATCTTGGCTATTGTAAATACCAATACAATGAAAACAGGGGTTCATATAGTCTTTTGAATTAGTGCTTCGGGTTTCTTAAGGTATGTTTTCAGAAGTGAGATCACTGGGTCAAAAAGCAGTTCCTTTTTAAAAATTTTTTGAAGAAACTCCATACTTTTTTCCACAATGGCTTCATCAGTTTGCATTCTCATCAATAGTGCACAAGGGTTCCCTTTTCTCCACATCCTCTAAAGTTACACACAGACAAACACACACACACCTGTTAGAATTAATAACTTCAGCTCAGTTTTAAGATACAAAATTAACACATAAATATCAGTTGCACTTCACTTCTATATATTAGCAATGAAAAATCCTAAAAGGAAATTAAATAATTCCAATTTTCATAATATCAAAAGGAAAAAATTAAGATTAAAACTGTATGGGAGAATATATTTGGCAATAATACATCTGACAAAGGGGTAATATCCAAAGTATATAAGGAACTCATACAACTTAACAAAAGGAAGATAAACAATTCAATTAAAAAACGGGCAAAGGACCTAAATAGACACTTCTCCAAAGAGGACATATAGATGGCCAAGAGAAATATGAAAAAAATGTTTAAGATCACTAATCATCAGAAAGATGCAAATTAAAGTCACCTCATGCCTGTCAGAATGGCTATCTTTAATAAATCATTAAACAAAAAGTGTTGGGGAGGATGTGGAGAAAAGGGAACCCTTGTGCCTACTGATGAGAATGCAAACTGATGAAGCCATTGTGGAAAAAAGTATGGAGTTTCTTCAAAAAATTTTTAAAAAGGAACTGCTTTTTGACCCAGTGATCTCACTTCTGAAAACATACCTTAAGAAACCCGAAGCACTAATTCAAAAGACTATATGAACCCCTGTTTTCATTGTATTGGTATTTACAATAGCCAAGATCTGAAAATAGCCTAAGTGCACTTCCGTAGATGAGTGGATGAAAAGGCTGTAGTCTGTTTACACAATGGAATATTACTCAGCTGTAAAAGAATTCAAAATAAGAATACTTACCTTTTGCAACAGCATGAATGGACCTGGAGATTATTATGCTAAGTGAAAAAAGCCAGTCAGAAAATGACAAATACCATATGATCTATTTATATGTGGAATCTAAGGAGCACAATAAATTAACAAACAAAATACAAACAGACTCATGGATACCAAGAACAGACTGACAACTGTCAGAGGGAAGGGGGGTTAGGGGACTGGATGAAAGAAGGTGAAGGGATTAAGCAAAAAAATAACAAACACATATAGTATAGGGAAGGCCTAGGAGCGGAGGGTGCAGGGTGGATGGAGTCAATGTGGAAAAAAGGGAAACAATTGCAATACTTTCAAAAATAAAGATAAATAAATATTACTATCTGGTGATGACCAGAGGGAAAGGGGTAGGTAGAAGTGGACAGAGGGAGGATAGAGATGGAAAGAGAATTTGCTGTGGACAGTGGGTGCATAATGCAGTGTGTTGAGTTGTACTCTTGAAACCTGTATAGTTTTTTTTTAAACCTGTGTAGTTTTGTGAATCAATGTCACCTTAATAAATTCAATTAAAAGTCTACTTAAAATATTTTTTTAAAAATTGTGACAATAAATGTAGTTATAATGATTTGACTTTGGTTGGTGAGCACACAATGCAATATACAAATCACATATCATGAAAATGTACACTTAAATCCTTATTAACCTGTTGTACCCTAATAAATTTCATTAAAAATAAAATAAAAATTTAAAAATGTGTTATAAATATTAAATTGTATATATGTCAAACAACATACAAACACATTCCTTCCCCTCATTCTCCTCTAGTCTTAGGCAACCATTAATCTACTTTCTGTCTTTATACATTTGCCTATATGCATATTAATAGAAATGAAATCATTTTTGTGGTCCTTTGTGACTAGCTTCTTTAGCTTGCCATATGTTTTCAAAATGTATTTACATTTAACAAATATCAGCACTTTGTTAAATTAATATTTTATTGCATAGTAATATTTTGTACTTGCTTTACTCATTCATCAGCTGACGGACATTTGGGTTATTTCTACATTTTGATTAGTATGAATAATGGTGCAATGAATATTTGTATACAAGGTTTTGTGGGAACATGTATGTTCAATTCTCTTAGGTATATACCAGAAATGAAATAGCTCTGCTTAACATTTTAAGGAAATGCCAAACTGTTTTCCAATGCTGCTACACCATTTTTCTATTCCCACCAGCAATGCATAAAAGTTCTGATTTTGCCACATTCTTACTAACACTTTCCATTGCCTGTCATTTTAAATTACAACCATCCTCAGAGGACCTGAACAGACACCTCTCCCAAGAAAATATACAAACGGCCATCAGATATGTGAAAAGATGTTCAACTTCACTAGCTAATAGGAAAATGCAAATCAAAACTACAATGAGCTATCACCTCACATCTGTTAGAATGGTTATTATCAACAAGACGGATAATGTGTTGGAGGGATTGTGGGGGAAAAAAGGAACCCTCATTCACTGCTGGCGTGGATGTAAACTGGTACAACTATTATAGAAAACAGTATGGTGGTTTCTGAAAACACTAAAAATAGAGTTACCATATGACCCAACAATCCCTCTTCTGGGTACCCACCAAAAAAATAAAAACATTCGTTCCCTAAGCTATATGCACCCCTATGTTCATTATGGCATTATTCACAGTCGCCAAGACATGGAGACATTCGAGGTGTCCTTTGATAGAGGGTTGGATAAAGAAAATGTGGTACATATGTACTATTATTACTCAGCCATAAGAAGAGACAAAATACTACTGTCATTTGTGACAACATGGATGGACCTTGAGAATGTTATGCTAAGTGCAATAAGCCCGTCAGAAAAAGCTAAGAACCATATGATTTTACTCATACGAGTGATATAAAACTGAATCTCATGGACATAAACAGCAGTGTGGTGGTTGCCAGAGGGAAGGGGATGAGGGTGAAAGGGGTCCTAATATATATTGACAGGAGGAGATTTGACTTTGGGTGCTGGTCACACAGATCAATATATAAATTTTGTAACATAGAAATCCAGAGCTGCAACCTTATAATCATATTAACTAATTTCATCCCAATAAATTTAATAAGAAATTACATTAAAAAAATCACGATTACATATCAACACCTATTTCATTTCAGTTTCCAGAAAAATGTATATACAGGAAATAAAATTATAACAAATACCTTCACCAAATGCTTCTGCACATTGTGATTCCATACTCTTACAGTGTCCCTGTACGCAGAGCCATTTTTCCTCTTCACATGGATGACCATCCTGAACATAAAAGTCCTCTTGACATTCCCCAGATGATCCATTGCAATATTCAGTGAGATCACATTCATGTATGGAACTCCTGCATGGAGTTCCTTTTGGCGAAAACTGACGGTGTGAGGTAAATTATATTGAATAGAGCAGAATGTAAACATATAGATATTATAAAGAATGATAACTTTACTTATATAGGTAATACCAAAATTTTAAGAAAACTCTTACTTGACACTTGGTACAGCATGCTCCCGTTAAACAAGCTAAACCGGCTTTTAGTGCACATGTGGTAGAGTCACAGCAATTGTCTGGGATTTGATTACACTCCTGAAAGGCAAAACAAATACTCTTAAATATCTTCCAACTTTCATTTACATTGGATATATATTTTAATGATATAAACATTATGTAATACTAATATATATTATATATATTATATATATGTCTATATCTATCTAGCTATAGACAGATGCTTCACATACATGTTGGCAAACAAAAAATAAATATTTAATCATGCTTTTTAATAGAAATTGATTAGTTATCTACAATGTGCTAGACTGTGTGTTTTTTCTATCCCTAGAGTAGGTTTGACTATATTGGTAGTAGGGTTTTCTGAAATGCTGGAGGCTACCAAAGCCAGCCTCCAGGAGCTCTCTGGCTCTTCTAGACAGAAATAGTTAAATGCAAGACATGAAATGAAAGTTACAACTTAACAATTTCATTATGATTAGTTCTTACTTATCTTTTATGAATCTGCTGTATGTTAATAAGTCAGTAACTTTTATGAGATATTCAAAATTTATTTTACTTTGAATTCTCTAAATATGAAGAATTAGAAAATGATATTTCTTAACATGACAAATTATCAACTTTATATCACTCATCCATATTTCATGATGCCTTCTGTTTTATGCTATAATTCATCTATGCCCAGTGATTCTGTTTTTTTTAACCCTTCAAACTTATTGTGACATTTATTATTTTTGTTGTTGTTGAAATTATTGTAGATGTCCCCCATTTACCTCTCCTTCTATGCCCTCCACTCAAATCCTCCCTCCCTTCCTCCTGGCCCTAACCATGTTGTTGTCTGTGTCCATGGACTATACTTACATGTTCTTTAGGGAGTTTATTACCATGATTCTGTGTTTTTATTTATTTACTAGTGGCCTGGTGCATGAAATTCATGCACATTAAAAGGGAATTAATTAGAGGAAATTTTAATATTGCTATTTGCCCTTTCTCTATAATAGAAGTGTCAGAGATGAAAGGAAATTAGTAAAATGTATATGAAAATAATATCTAAATTTATTAGTAAATAAATGACAAAATGATATAACAACAACAAAGACATGATATAAAAACAACAAAAACATGATATAAAAACAACAGTGATGCAAACAATGACTGATAGTGATTAAACTTATTCTAATATCTCCCTGTACACCACATTAAGAGTGAAAACACTTTGAGAGTGCTTGACTAATTTCCCTTGTGATGAAGTATTCACAACTTTAACTTTAACGTACACACTCTTCGAACTCGAGAGAAAGCAACATATAACTGACCATGTCCGAAAACAGGTTCAGGTAGAAATATTCTTACTTTTTCTACAGTTTGTCCTTGTGATTTATTAATAGTCATTGCAAATGCTGGCATCATGGAAAACTGTTGTCAAATTACTGTTTCAGCTTCGATAATGTTAGGTCGTAATCTTTTGATAATAAATCTAGTACCATTAAAAGACCCCATTTACTATTAAGATATATCAATAGCATGATGATTGCACCCACTTTCAATTTTAATTTATGACATGGCATTCCCAAAGGAGTACTACTTAAGAAATTCAATGGGAAAAATTTCCTTTTCAGCATCATCTATTGAGTCAATGGAATCATCACTCAAATATGTGTGAAAATCTCCCTCGAGTATATCCAAAATTTCTTCATTTAATTTTTGAACATGCTCATATTTTGGGCAAAGGATTGCACGTTTAGATATATTTGTAATATTATCTACAGGTATAGTATTTCCAAAGGTAGCTTCAATAATAGGTCCATTACAAATCATTTTTTCAGGGGATTTCAATAATATCCATTCCTAAATGAAAACTGCTATCAAGTTTGCCATCTCCAAGTTTTACTAACCATCCACTATAAGCAGAATCCTCTGATCTCATATTTGTAGTAAGAGACAACTTTCTTAAACATCCCCAAACATTACAGTACTTTAAACCCATTTGTACTATGGCCGATTGCATAGCATGCGGTACAATACTAAGACATTGTCAAAAATCACCTCCTAGAAGGAGAACTTTCCCACCAAATGCAACATTCAAATTTGTAATTTCTCTTAGTAATCTGTCTATGGTGTTTATAGCATGACTGGATGCCATGGTGCAGTCATCAATAATGAGAAGTTTGGCCTTTTTATTGGTTTTAGCAACTTCACTCTTTATATTGAGTCTAGAAATTGAAGTTTCATTTAATGGAAATGGTAATTTATATTGGGAATGAAAGGTTCTTCCACCGAGAAGTAAATTTGCAGCAATTCCTGTAGATGCTGTGGGTAAAACAGTACCACCATGACCTCTAATATAATGTATTAAAACTTTATATAGATATGTTTTTCGACTACCATCTGGACCATCCAAGAGAAAGCATTTAGGGTGTAAAGTTGTTTGATCTTTGGCTGAAGTTATAGTTTGAAAGGCTACCAACTGTTCATCATTCAGAGAATTTATCAAAACCTCTGCCTATTGTCGCTTGTATGATTCATCACATGTATTTGTATTCATTAATAAAGGATAGTATGGAAGTCTGAGATGTGAACATTTCATTCTATGCAATGTGAATGCCTCTTGAATTTTGTTAAGGGCATGCATTTCACAGTTCACACAGGCACCTTCTCTTTGGTGTAATTTCCAACAGAAATCTTCAATAAAATGAGATTTATTCTCATCCCATAATTTGTTTTCAGCAGAACAGCCAAACACACATATGTATGCAAAAGTTGCCATAGTTGTTTGGGCATAAGGTTCTTCCACCGAGAAGTAAATTTGCAGCAATTCCTGTAGATGCTGTGGGTAAAACAGTACCACCATGACCTCTAATATAATGTATTAAAACTTTATATAGATATGTTTTTCGACTACCATCTGGACCATCCAAGAGAAAGCATTTAGGGTGTAAAGTTTGATCTTCGATGGCTGAAGTTATAGTTTGAAAGGCTACCAACTGTTCATCATTCAGAGAATTTATCAAAACCTCTGCCTATTGTCGCTTGTATGATTCATCACATGTATTTGTATTCATTAATAAAGGATAGTATGGAAGTCTGAGATGTGAACATTTCATTCTATGCAATGTGAATGCCTCTTGAATTTGGTTAAGGGCATGCATTTCATAGTTCACACAGGCACCTTCTCTTTGGTGTAATTTCCAACAGAAATCTTCAATAAAATGAGATTTATTCTCATCCCATAATTTGTTTTCAGCAGAACATCCAAACACACATATGTATGCAAAAGTTGCCATAGTTGTTTGGGCATATTAAGGATGATTGCATTGTCAATCATATCTTTCCAGATAGTGTCATCAATTAATAGTCCTCAATGTTTTAGCAGCTTCATGAAATGTATCATAAATACACCTCCTAAAGTTCTCAGATCATCAAAACTTATTGCACCTTTTACATGCAGAAGCAAAAGTCTAAGGTAATATCATTCTGGTTTTCTAAAGCTCACAGTGAACAGTCTACCTAATACTGTATTCCCACCCTTTTGGTGTTTTGTCCATAAAGAATTAGTAAACACATAATGCTGTGGAATCTCCCAATAATAATAATTATGTGTGTCAGAATCTTCTCTATTCAATAAGAACAAAGCCATCGAAGTTGAGTTATGCCTTTTAGCCCTATCTAAAACTTCAACAAAATCATCAATATGAAAATACAAATTTTGTTTATTTGGCAAATGAATAGCTAATCTTGTGATTGTATGAGATTGGTCATGCATTCGCATTGCAAAAAGTCTCCAAACAGCCTCAGGAGCGCTCATATACCTGGAGTCAATGAAGTCCTGTACTTCGTCATGATTGATAAAATTTTTCTCAGAAATTTGAATATTTGCACAATCGTGCTTTTTATAGATGTATTTAAATAAATATTTGACACTTTTAATCAATTCACAGACTTTGTTTATATGATAGTTATATTTAAGGCACAAATATGGGTTTTAAGGGACATTCCAAGTGTTATTGACAACTTAATTTCCAATAGACGTGGTGCTACCAGACCTTCGTTTGTATTTGGGATATCCATCAATATTTCCAATGGTTGCATTTTGAAATTCTTTTGGATATCCCTTTGAGCATTTTCCATTTTTCCTACATTGACTCTTTGGATTTTGTATTCCACATGGTCCATGTACCATATTTGACATATTTGATTTTACAATTTGAAAAAGTTGAGGACGCTGGTCTTCATCCAGAATTTCTGCCTTAACTATACTGTCAATGTCATCATCTATTTGTAATTTGGATTCACTATCTAATATCAATATGTGAGTGCGAGGCAGTCCGTGTTTCTGAAATTCAATGACATGAATTTTAGCTATTACTTTGCCAAATAAATGGAATTTACATATGTCATTTAAAAGAGCATTCAGCTTAATATTAAAAACTCTGGTTACCAAGTCAGATCTGTTTTCAACTTTTTGCCAGTGTTGTAAATTGTTTGTAATATCTGCCCATTTGGGGTTGCATGCCATGGTTATGAATAAATTGGGCTTGCCATACTTTATTACAATTGCCATAGCATCCTGTTATTGCTGCTGCATATTTCTGGGACTATCCTCAAAAGATGATGGAAATATTATCATTTTAACAATCAGCACATTGTCATTTTCAGATCTAGATGTGAGATAATCCATCAAACCACTATATTTTTCAACTCTCAACTTAGATTGGTTTGTTTTAGTGAAATTTATCCGATTGGCCTCCATTTTTTAATATGAATCCACAATAAACTGTTGAGTTAATTTTCCTGCATTTAAAATAGGATTGAGAAGGAGAAACCAAGATGATGGCATAGGTAAACACCGGAGATTGCTGCCTCGCACAACCACTTCAAAAATACAACTAAAAGACGGAACGGACATCATCCAGAACCACAGGAAGGCTGGCTGAGTGGAAATTCTACAACTAGAAGGAAAGAGAAAAGCATACCGACACTCAGAGGAGGTGCGGTGCAGAAGTAAAATACAAAGGTGCGGAGGTGCATGCGGAGAGGTCTGGCGGCTGAGGACACAATTGTCTTTTTCAATTGGGAGGGAGTCTCAGGCTCTGAGCTCCAGTTCTGAGCTAGTCTCTGGGGACCCAGACTCATATGGGAGAAACGGGACTGTCTGGCACCGGTCGGAACTCGAGGGCAGCTTTCTCTCAGAGGCGCTCGCAGTGATTACCAGGGCCTCTGAGGTCAGGACTGAGAGCAGCAATACTGCTTGCTCCGCCCGCCCTGTTGATCCCCTGGGACCCCGCCCCGCCCAAGCCAAGCAGAAAGACTGGAATGACTGGTCACTATGACACACAGTGACCACCAGGGGGTAGACGTTCAATGCAGGAGCTGTCCTCTGGTGGTCAGTGCGCTCCCACAGGGGGAGCTCTGCTCAGCCACAAGCCAGGCAGATGGCTGCCAGTACAGTGGTGGTGGTGGGAGCCTCTCCTGCCTCCTCAGCAGTGCTAAGGATGTCTGACTGCAGCTTAGGCCTGCTCCCCGCTGGCAAGTGGACATGCCTTGAGGGCTCCCGGGCTGCCAGAGGGATGTCTGACTGCCAGCTTAGGCCCAAGCCAGCAGGTGGACATCCCCTGAGGTGTCCCAGACTGCAAGAGGGCACAGGCCAGGCTGAGGGACCACCTCCCCTGCCCTGAGTGAACAAATTTTTGTGCACCGGGCCTCTAGTATTTAATAAAGCCAAAAGATACTGCTGTTAATATTTATTTAAAAATGTCAAGGTGTTTCCATTTAGATCCAAACAAAGAAAAACAGGTGGGTGCTCTGGAATAATTTCTTAAAAACATATCACCCAACTAGTCCCTAAAAACACACTTTTTCATACTGAGGTGAGTACACATGAATGACCTTAGCTATTACAGTAGGGAGCATTGAATTCCATTCATATTTTCTTGATTCTCTCATGCCCATACTACTCAACTGTGAGTCTCACAATTTCTCTCTCCCTCGTTGCACTCCCTTTTTGTATTTTCTTACCACCTCCTTCTATACAGCAGCTTTTTGTAAGATTTCTGTGAGTATGAAAACCAGCTTTTATGGATTATGTATGGTCCAAATCTTTTTGAGTTGAATATTGACCTGGATTAAAATACTTAAAGGCAGAAATGTGTCTCCTATGTTTTCTTTCTCAAACCTTTATATCTTCCTGAATGGTGGAGGATTTTAGATTCAGAATAAATACAAGAAAAAAACACAAGAAGGGCAGTTTAACGCAGCTATAGGATTAATGATGTTGAAAATCACTTGTACAGATACTATACACACCACTAAATCTGTACCTCAATATATAAGTGCCTTCATTAGTTTATTAAAATCCCTATATGCCTTCTTAACATTTTTGCAGAAAGGTAATTGTGATAAATTATTAAAAGTAACAGTGTAACATTATAAAATTAAATATTTTTATGCAATTCTGATATGTATGCCATCAAATGAGTACCTACATCTGCAGTCCCACAGTCACATGTTTCTCCTTCTTCCACTTTTTTATCACCACAAACTGCAGCTTTATATGACGGATCTAAACGTGGATGATTTCGAAGACATTGGGATTTTGGCTTTGAAATAAAATGTGCAAAATCTTCCATGCTGCAGTTACTAAAGATCTTCACACCACTGGAATGACTAAAAATACATTAAACTTCAAATTTTTATACACGCATCGTATCAATCAACTGCCTACCCTGGGAATAAAGCTATTTAACATTCCACCACAGAAAAAATACTCAATTTTGTTAGTGTCAACTGTGCAAAAACGTACAGTAAATATTTTTAGTCGGAATAAATAATCAATAAAATTTTGTTGGATCTTATATTAGTTATTTGTGACACTGTTTTCTCTTGCAGCTCCTACCTAACAGAGTGGTCCATCTCTATTTCATTTTTGCTTCCTTTTCTTTTCATGAATTCTAAATATTGTAATACCCTTTTATTGACAAAGGAGATTGGGCTTCTCCACTTCTTTATATTTACTCATAGACAATCTTTTCAGTTCTAGGTTTTAAATAACACCAGACCTAACAACTCAGATATTTTTTTCCTAACTCCAACTAATCACCTAAACTCCAGAGTCCCATACCCAATTCTTTATTCAGTATTTACATAGAGATACCTTTTCTAAGCACACATCTAGTGTACCACTCCCTTACTATTCTTTGTTCCCTTAGTGACATTGATTTTTCTTAAAAATATTTATAAAAAATGGGAATATTAATCATTTATTGATTGGTTATCTTGTCCTGCTCATTTTTTTAACTCTAGAGAAAAGGCATTTTCTTTTTTAAAAAAAATATATTTTTATTGATTTTAGAGAGAGGAAGGCCGAGGATAGAGAGGTAGAAACCTCTATGAGAGAGAAACATAATCAATAGGCTGCTTCCTGCATGCCCCATACTGGGGATCCAGTCCGCAACCTGGACTTGTGCCCTAACCAGAAATCAAACCATGACCTGGTTCATGGGCTGATGCTCAACTACTCAGTTATGCTGGCCGGGCGGGAGAATGCATTTTTGATTTTTTTGTTTACTAGCACAAAGCTAAGAGCTCAATAGTCACTAAAATAAATGAATGAATGAATGAATGAATGAATGAGTACATGGTTAAAACTGTTGTATAGTAGATTTTTGGTTGCTGTTTCACTATAATTTTAATTATTCTGAAAATATTAACAAGTAAAGAGATTATAATCATCGAGGTCTGTAATTTGATGACAGATATAGATAATATGAAGTTATTGGTTTTTAAAGCTATAGACTCAAACCCTAGTCATTCAGATTATTTCAGGATCATGTTATTTCCATAAGGATGTCAAATTAGAGAGTTTTGAACAAATTACCAGTTTTGATATTTTTTGTTATTGTCACATCCTGGTTGAACATACCCTTCAGTTATATTAACCATAATGAATGAAGTTATTACATTGCCAACAATTCAGATGAATTTTATCTGAGTACCAGAAACTAAAAGGAGAGAAAGAAATAGAAATTTAATATTACTGAGAACCGGGCAAGGCAAGGTGTGTTTGCTATGTGTGAACTGGTCCATAGGGTATATATTTTTTGATGATTTAATTTTTCATTAGAAAGAAAATATCAATAATAATTATATCGAATTGGAGAATTTTTCAGCTTGAATCTTTGAACAGATTTTCTGGATATTCTTATTCCCCATTCTCTCATATTTTCTTGATAACAGAACCTCTGATATTCAGTTCAGTACATAATTCCCTTGCATGAATGACTACATCTTTTAGCTTCTTGCAAAGTTAGGAATGGGCTGATTAAAGGTTAAGTAACTGGTTTAAAATGAAGTTATAATTCTAAATTCTAGGAAGTAATGATGACAACCATGCTTCTAAGTGACCCTTTATTCTATTGGTCACTATAAACTTGGTTAACTTAATGTTGTAATTAAAGCTTCCATCATGAGTGATGGCATTATCTTGGAAATGAAAGCCACTATGCAGAAATCAATGTGAAATGTCACACATTTAAGCATGTTTTTATTCCAATTAACATAGTGAGAGGACATGTTCTTAAAACAAGACAGCTTTTTTCTTTCTCTAGCAGCCAGTTTTAGGGCACCCCCATTTGACCGTTGGTGTGAAGTGACTGAGAAATATTGATGCAATAGATGGACATGCCATGGGGATTTATCTAGAATCCCTGTTTGTGTTATTGACTTGCACTATCTGGATTTTTTTTAGCTTGTTCCAAAATAGACTCTTTTGGTCATCAGGTAGATTAATATGCCCACTTGATATTATAATTCTGTGGATCTGAATATACACAAATTATGATGAAAATATTCAACTTCAGTAACATAGTAACTTAGTGTTTCCTACATGCATGCTAATCTCTACAAGGGGCCAGTGGCCAGGAGCTGAAACAGTACTCTGGGGGTCTGCACTACAAATATTTAATACTTGTCAGAGATTCCACATAAAACCTAGTCTACCAGGAATATCTTTAGTTTTTATTGTACCTTAATGGACATACATACCAAAGAACAAGACAATGCCCTGTCTGTACATCATCTCCTGCCAAAAGTATCCTTGTTGCCGTAAGATCACTTACTAATCCAGTTCAAAAATCATTTCATAATAGTTTACTATAGCCACTTCTGGGATAACTATTTTTATATGGGTTCCTCCCAAATCAGAGCCTGAGATAAAAAGTTCAATGCAAGTACCTCTAGGAAATGATTGTGGAAGCAGGAGTGAGGAAATAGAGAAAGTGAGATGTTACCAAGTTTGTTGCTGAAAGACATCTAAAAAGCAGAAAATGCCTCCAAAATTGTCCATCAGAAAAATAAGAGGCTGGCTCTAGTCACTGACTGAATAATGGAGTCCCTAATCCCTGACTGTTTGGTTCTAATTTTATAAAATCTCAGAGTATACTTTAAGAATAATGATGGTAATAGCAAATTCTCTATGTTTTAAGGCATAAAAATGGTACTGCAAAAGGCCTCCTTTGATAACAAAGAAAAAGCTGAATAACAGCATCTATGAAATCAATAGATGCCAAGACTTCAGTCTGAGCCAGGGCAGAATGAAGGAGATTTATGCAGACAAGACCATATTAATCAATCATTCTTGTACAGTGATCACAAGCCAGTATTTGGCTTATCTGCTCAGGCTTAAATGATAAAATCATGCAAGTAAACATAGTGATAAATGTAGGGGTTAGATCATATATGGCAAAGCAAGTGTGACATTAGATTGGGAAATTTTGAGATAGATATTTGGGACTTGGATTATGCATTTTGATTTGGAAGTATGGGTCACAGCTTATATTCAACCATTTTAAATTATTTCAACAGCTTAGACTTTAAATACACCAAACTTATATTCATATAAACTATAGGTGTAAGGCATATAAAAGTAAAGCATCTTACATTGCTTCTGGGTTCATTATGCAGACAGCTCCTGAACACTGGCATTTGTCAATGTCATCATAAGCTATTCCCATACTAAGGCTCAGTAATTGAGCTATAATGACTGCAAGTGATTCCAGACTTAGGGTTTTGGGGTGCTGAAAAAAACACACACAAGTGCACACTAATATTTTAGGAGATAATTCATTTACTGGGAGAATAATGTAATTATTAAAAATAGTGTCATGAGAAAATGGAATAGAGGCTTCTAATATGTAAACACAGAAGTGCCATCCATGTTGACTCAATTTGTTACAGGTACCATTATCAATATAAAAAGAATATAGTAGAAAAATATGAAGTTTTACCAAAAATTAAATATATAGTTCATTTGGTGGCACCAAAAGAAGATAAAAATTGCCCCAATAATTATATATAATAATAATTATAATTATATTTATACTAGCTAAAAAGATTTAAAGATATACAAATATACACAGTGTCAAATTATTAACAGATTGTGCCAATTTCTAATTTGATTATTTAGAGATAATATTTTACATCAATGTTTTTACATTATGTTTCATAAAAAATAATAAATTAACCCATTGAATTAATTTATATTATGGTAATAATGACTGATAATGAGAATGCTGACTTTCCTTCTGGGTTCATTATGCAGATAGCTCCTGAGCACTGGCATTTGTCAGTCATCATAAGCTATTCCCATACTAAGGCTATTTTCAAAACCCAAAATGCCTTTGTCATTTTCTTTTTGTAAATGTAAGATGCTTACATAGAACATTTTGACCATACTAGACCATAAGAAGTTTAAGAAAAATCCACACATCACACTAGGTCTTCAAATATATCTAATAACACTTTTGTGAATATACTTCAAGAGAGGTTTCCAGGAATACACTTTGGTATATTCTGTTTGCTTCTCTAAATCAACTTTCCATCATTTTCCACCTTGCTCTCTAGTCAAGATGGCACCAAAGGATAATATCAAAAGGTTCTGTTCCCCCTGCTTTACTTTGGTCTAATGGGGAGGACAGGGTAAGAAAATTTTATTAGCATCATTGTCCAGGTGCTTATGGCTGTCTGAATTATTGAGTGGAGGTCTCTACTTTCTGTGACCCCAGTAGAATGTCTCTGTCCTTTCCTTCTCGCTTGGGTAACAAATTAAATAACTTTATTACTATCCCTGAGACACTGCAAAGTCCCTACACCTTGCATACACATTGATAAATGGCCCCTTTATCAAATTACCACAGTTGAATGTACCATTCATTTTTAGATAGAGGAAGAATAAGAAGATAAAAGAGGAGGAGGAAGAAGACAAGAAAGAGAAAGGGTAGAAGCTGGGGAAGAGTGGAAGGTGAAGGGAAGAAGAGGGGGTGTATTTGATTCTATGGAAAAGAAAATGAAGGATTCTGCTAAATTTCAATAATGTAAAAACAGGATATTATAAATAATAATGTAATGAATAATAGGGTATATATTATTATTATAGTTATTTAAGATTTTTTTGTTTTGTGTTCAGGATATATAGAAAAGGTGTGGCAGCCATTCAATCAATGTAGCTTTATAATTGTTTCTCTTTCTCTATGACTCCTGTTCCTTGCTATCTTTTATAGCTCAGTAAGATGAAACAAAAACATCCAAAAAATTTCAACTTAGTCATTTGTATAAAAGTCATCCCCTACACTCCCATGTGCAATTTCTCCTTTATTCTCTATCTTCTTACTAGTTCATTTATTCTGGTCTTTCATCTTATCGTCAGACTAGAGGCCCAGTGCGTGAAATTCTTGCACAGGGGTAGTGGGTCCCTCAGCCAGGCTTGCACCCTCTCACAATCTGGGGCTTCGGGGGAATGTCTGACTGCTGGTTTAGGCCTGATCTCACAAGGAAACCAATCAGGGACTACTGGCTCCTAACTGCTTGCCTGCCTGCCTGCCTGATTGCCCCTAACCACTCTGCCTGCCTGCCTGATTGCCCCTAACTGCTCGCCTGCCTGTCTGATCGCCCCTAACCACTCACCTGCCTGCCTGATCACCCTTCACCGCCTCTGCCTGCCTGATCGCCCCTAACCACTTGCCTGCCTGCCTGCCTGCCTGCCTGATCATCCCTAGCTGCTCGCCTGCCTGTCTGATCATCCCTAACTACTCTGCGTGCCTGCCTGATCACCCCTAACTGCTCAACTGCCTGCCTGATGGTCCCTAACTGCTTCTGCCTCAGCCCCCAACACAGCAGGTTCACCAGGAAGGTCGTCTGGAAGGAAATCCGGAATGACATCCGGAAGATCATTTGACTGTCCGGTCTAATTAGCATATTACGCTTTTATTATTATAGAGTCAAATATATGGTTTGTGTTGGAGATAACATTCCTTTGTGGCAATTTGGCATAGGGTTTCTATTACTCAGATAGGGCTGTCATTACAAAATACCACAGACTGGGTTGGTTTAGATAACAGAAATTTATTTTCTCACATTTCTGGAGATTAGAAGTCCAGGTCAAGTTGCCAAAAGGGTTGCTTTCTGGTAAGGCCTCTCTCCCTAGGTTGTAGAAGGCTGTCTTTTCACAGTATCCTCACATGGCCTTCTTTAGTATATGTATAGAGATAGATATCTCTGCTGTCTTTTCCTTTTTTATAAGGACATTAGTCCCATTGGATTAGAGGCATACTCTCATAACCTCCTTTAACCTTAATTACCTCTGTAAGGCCCAGTCTCCAATATATAATCATATTGGGGATTGGGGTTTCAATAAATGAATTTTAGGAGTACACAATTTAGTCCAAAACAGACTAGTAGCAAAAACTTGAAAAGGTATAAACTGGAGTATAAGAATTTCCTATGGGATATTGTTATGATTACTTTTGTTTCTAACATAAAATAATTGAAAACTAAAATTATATTTAGCATTGGCATTTTAAAATATTTTGTATAAAAGCTATAAGTAAGCAGACAAGTTTCTTTTGTTGAATCTGCTTACTATAATAGATGTTAAATAATAGTAACAGCAGCTGGGATTTATTAAGGACTTCTTACGTGCCAATCACTAGTATTCCTATGTTGTACTACATGTGATTACTTTCTATAAATATGCTGGTCTGTTTGCTTTGTAAAAACTTCTAGTCTCTAATATTAGAAATCAGGATTCTAAATATGCCTTTTAGATAAAGTTCATTAATACTGTTCAAACATTCTAAATTTTTGGTCTGATAAATTATCCAAGTATGATTATTTCTGTTAGTAGCTCTTTCAGTGTTTACTTTGTGCATCTTAGTTTAGTATACATGAGTTCATGTTTATTATATATGCTAGTAAAATTTTATTTCTTTCTAAATAATAAATCACCTAAAAGTAATATCTGTTTTACCTGAAGAACATTTTGCTGCTTTTTACTATTGATACATCAAATTTTGTTCGGTTATATATTTGTTTCTTTTTCTTACTCTTTAGGGTTAAAATTTCTGTGGCATTATGTATGGGTGTAGAACATATGCATATACATATATGTATGTATAGAATATTTACTCAAATATATACGTTCTTATATATAATTTATGTATAATATTATATGTATGTACATATATACACACATATTTGTGAAGTGTGTGACAAATATCTGCATAACTACTACACTGTACAAAATATGGGATATTTTTATCACCTAGGAAGTTCTTTCCAGCAAGTTTCCAGGCATTACCTCACCACAATTTGTAACTTCTATTCTGACTTTTAATAAAATGGTTTATCTTTAACTACACATAAAAATGGGATAATAAAGTAAATATTCTTTTGCTTCTGGTTTACTTTATTCAACAGGTTTTGAAATCCATCAATGTTGCATGTTTAATAGTAGTTTATTTTTATTGCTTACATTATGTGAATATACCACACATATTTATCCATTTCATGGATAGGAGAACTCAGTATTGTTAAAGTGTCAATGTCCCTCAAATTGGCCTAAAGATTCAGTTCAAAATTAATCAGAATCCAAGCAGTTTTCGCTGGAATTGACAAACTGATTTTAAAATGGAAATGCGGGGAATTCAGAATACCTAAATCAGTCTAAAGTAGTAGTAGCAGGGTTTACACTACCGTGTTTGATGACTTACTATGAAGCTAATAAGACAATGTGTTGTTGGCTTAAGGACAGAAAAACAACCCACCAACAATGATAAAAGAGTCCAAAAAGAGACTAGAAATAAAAAAAGAATACTAGAAAGCTCTTCTCTGAATGCTCCTCTTACTATAGAGACCACTGCCCTCTGCTCATGAAACACACACTTTCCAATAAATGATGGCATTATTTTACTCTAAATATATGGGGGCTAAACCTACCTTTAACAGAGGTTCTCAACCTTGGCTGCACATTAGAATCACCTGGGAATCTTTTCAAAATCCTGATTTCTGGGCCTCATCCTCCCGAAATTCTGTTTCTTTGTTACTAATGTTGTGGCCCTACCCCATAACAGAATTTCTGGAGGATGAGGCCCAGAAATCAGGATTTTAAAAAGATTCCCAGGTGATTCTAATGTGCAGCCAAGGTTGAGAACCACTGCTTTAGAGAGAATGAGTTCTGTTCTGACTTTGTTATCAATGAAGGCCTTATTTCACATGTGAGTCTTATATTTCAGTGTTGTGACTGCATAAATCAGCCAAATTCCAGTTTTTGAGACTAGGTAATGGCTTGCTAATAAACATAAGTCACATTTTCCAAACTATCATATGTAAATTTTAAGGTTGATATTTGTGTCTCCATTTGATTGATTCATCTTTTTATATCTTTACTTAGCTTCCCTTGTTCACTGAAATAAGAGTGTTATGCATTGCATCCCTCAAATTCTAGTAGACATTGTATAAACACACACAAAATAAGAAAGTAAATTCCACATGTCAAAATAATCATGGCATTATGAAAGAGGAGCAAAACTATACTAATTTTAAATATACCAAGATTTTCTACTAAAATAAATAATACCAATTAGGGCATTTGATTCTGTTATCCTTCACCTGGGCCCCATAGAGCATTTTAAGGAAATTTATAATTCTCAAAGTTTTATTTTAACCCAGCTTATAATTATGTTTACTACATAATTAAGAAAAATGATCAAAATCTAATCTTGAAATCAAAAGCAATTACTTATTAAATATTGAGCACATGCAAATTTATGAAAAATTTCTAAGCCTAAAATAGACCACTATATTAATTTTCTAAAAAGGATATTTTGAACTCATGAGATGAAATGCCAAAAATTGTATGTGTATGAAGTTCAGTGAGTACTTGCTATAGTTCAAACATTTCTCTCAGCAGCAGGGAAAAAGGTTAATATGTTCATTATGCAAATATTAAATACCTAGAAAAATGAATAAAAAATATTGAACTATATATAATCTAAACAGCATTTCATTTATATATCTTAGCCAAGATTATACCAACCACAGCAATGCCTCCTCCATATTGTCTATCACACATCTTTCCTTGAAAGGTTGCACCAACAT
This sequence comes from Myotis brandtii, assembly GCF_000412655.1. Lineage (NCBI taxonomy): Eukaryota > Metazoa > Chordata > Mammalia > Chiroptera > Vespertilionidae > Myotis > Myotis brandtii. Next base: position 3,134,068 of record NW_005353460.1, read on the forward strand.
AATCTGATTTTTCTCTGTAACTTAAATTAAAAAAACACACACAACACAATCACATAAATTTGTAAAACTAAACACAATTAATATTGTATTTGCCAAATATAAATATATATTTAAATATTTATATAATATATTCATAGATAGTTCCATGTAACATTAAAGTAACAAAGCATAGGAAGTGACTGTGAATGCTTCTTTTGAAAACAATAAGATAGATTTTAAAACAAATATTATAAAGTCTATTATCAGATGGATTTTTTTAACATGAAGATTCAGTTTTATGTAGTATTCACTAAAAATTAAAATATTCCTAAAAGATCAAAATAAGATAATTAAGTAAAATTTCTTAAAATTAAGAAAATAAGGCAATGTAGTTGATAAATAAAAAAGAGTTACCTTATAGAGTCCTGCAAAGTTATGGCATACTTGAGGGGCAGAAAGTAACATAAAGATTATGATTTTAAAATATATAGGGGCCCTGGCCAGTTTGTCTCAGTGGATAGAGCGTCGACCTGCGGACTCCTCAGTAGCAGCAGCAATAACTTTTATGCTTTGGGATCAACAGTTAATTGGGGGAAATCGGGCTCTCACGGGTGCCAATGGCAAGGCCATTGGGCGCAGTGGGTAAGATGGGCTGAGTTTAGGGAAATCATTCAACACTCCTACATGAAAAACGTGGCTTCCACAACTTCAGTTCCATAAATAGAGGGTGTCCCCAAAAATGTACACACGTACTTTGCTTAATTATAAAGGCAGTGTTTCTTAAAATACATTTCATTGTAAAAATTAAGCTATCAGTTTGTATACATTTTTGGGAGGGTCCCCTGTATGTATTATCTTATTTAATATAAATATATATATAGATTCTGGACATTAATAAAAACAATAAGCTTATTAAATAGAGAGTTTTATACTTTTTAAAAGGAAGCATAGTGTGAATATGGTATATTAGAGATGTTTAAATATACAATTGTGCTTCCATTTCCTTGTTATTTATTATTTCATTTTATGGAAATAAAGCATAAAAAGAAGCCCAAGTTACTATATTCTTAGAATTCAGGTACATTTCTTCAGATAAATATTATTAGTATTTTATGTATAGTTAGGGACTTTATACAATAAGGTAAGAAGGCAAGAAGGCATATGGTAACAAGTTTGAAGGAGTAAATTTTAAATACAAACAAATAAATACAGTGATATCAATAATTTTATAAAACCCATGTTTTGAAAAATAATATTCAGATGATGTTGTTTATAAGAAAAATGGCACAAGATGTCTTTCTCTAAAGACCTTTGAACTGTCAGAAATTAGGTCAAATATGTTTTCTTTATATAAGATTTAGTAATGCCAAGATATGCTTACACAAGTAAAAATGCCATATCATGTGGACGCAAAACAAGATAAGACCTTTTCCATTTTAAAAATTTGTGTAATAATTCATTAACATCTCCTGTTACTGGCATTTTATTTTCATCTATCCAAAGCTCCAGTGAAGACAGAATTATTGTAATATTAAATGAAGTAAAAATCTAAAATAGAACACATAAAGAAAATATATTCAAATATCATGGTCTAAATAGATTTGGAAATTAGGTGTGAAAATAAACACTATCCTGATGACAAATATTAAACAACTGAACTATAAATCTGTTTTGAATCTTATAATATAAAAAATACATACTACTAATGAAATAAGTTGTAATTAATGTTTGAAAAGCCTGTCCTTAAGCAAGCCCTACCTCAAGTGCTATATTTAATTTAATCTTTACAATAACCTAACTAGGTATCTACAATAATTATTATTTCTATGAAATAGTTAGAAAACAAATTTAAAATGGTTATATACTTTTCCCTATTCACACAAGATATGTATTCAGGCAGTGTCATAAAAGAAACTATGGGAATTTTTTAAGTATCACAAGCAAATGCAAAAGTTCTAAAAAGCAAACACTTACAGCATTAGTCAGTCCAATTAATTGGAAAATTTTTTGAGTGACAATAGCCGTATCAGAACCCATATGAGTATACTGAAAAAGATAATGATACATTTTAAATCTAAATATATATATTGCTTAATATTTAATTATTGTTGTGTTGTTTAAATTTTAATATAGTGAGTTTGAAATGTTTTAACTAATTATGTTTTAAAGTATAAATTACTATAGAAATAATATGAGATTTATTCAGTGTGAGGAATAGGATATATTAAAAAATAAAAAAAAAAACACCTTACAAACTCCCAAAAATAGAAGAGAGGGACACTTCCAAAGTCATTTTACAAGGCCAGTGTTACCCTGACACAAAACCAGACAAGAACACTACAAAAAGAGAAGATTACAGGTCAACATCTCTGATGAACATAGATTCAAAAATCCTTAATAAAATGTTGGTACACTGAGAGGAACAGCACATCCCAAGAAACTAGAAACACCAATCAGGAAGGATATATGCACTCCTATGTTCATAGTGGCACAATTCACCATAGCTAAGATTTGGAAGCTGAGTGGATTAAAAAACTATGGTACATCTACACAATGGAATACTATGCTGCAGTAAAAAGATGGAATTCTTGCCATTTGCAACAGGATGGATACAACTGGAGAGCATTATGCTAAGCGAAATAAGCCAGTCAGAGAAAGATAAATATCACATGATCTCACTCATTTATGAAAAATAATGAACAACATAAATTGATAAACAAAAACAGACCCAGAGACAGAAGCATCTTTCAGACCGTCAAACCTCAGAGGGAAGGTAGGGGAGAGGGGGGGTAAGGGGAAGAGATCAACCAAAGGACGTGTATGCATGCATATAAGCCTAACCAATGGACACAGACACCAGGGGGGTGAGGTCATGAGTGGGGGGGTTGGGGGGCAATGGGGAGATAAGGACACATATGTAATACCTTAATCAATAAAATAAAATAAAATATAAAATAAAAATAAAATAAAAGGATCTTACACCAGGTACAAGTGGGATTTATTCTATGGTTGCAAAAATGGTTCAACATTCACAAACCAGTTAATGTGATAGAACACCAAATAAAGGGAAATGTCACATAATTATCTCAATTGATGCATTTTACAAAATTCAACATCTTTTCAAAATAAAAACTCAACAAAATATGTATAAAAGGAACATGCCTCAACATAATAAAAACCATATGTAACAGGCCCATGGCCAAGATCATAATCAATGGTGAAAAGTTGAAAACTTTCCCCATATAATCAGGAACAATACAAGAATACCCAGTCTCACCACCTTTATATAATATAGATTGAAATCTTAGCCAGAGAAAGTAGGAAGAAAAGTAAATAAAATACATCCAAATGGGAAAGGAAGAAGTAAAACTGTCACTATTTGCAGATACCATGTTATAGAAAGCCCCAAACTCATCATAAAAAACCGGTTAGAACTAGTAAACAAGGACAGTAACATTGCAGAATAAAAAAAAAATATACAAAACTATGTTTTATATACTAATAGAAACTATCAGAAAGGGAAATTAAGAAAATAATCCCATTTACAATTACATCAAAAAGAATAAAACACATAGGAATACATTTAAGCATAGAGGTGAAGGATTTTACACTGAAAACTATAAGAATTAAAAAACACACAAATGAATACAAATATATTTAATGCTCAAGAGTTAATATTGTTAAAATGTTTCTACTTCACAGAACAATCTACAGATTTGATGCAATCCCTATCAAAATTTCAATGTTAATTAAGAGTCATAGAACATTTAGGATTGGGTGAAGATGATTTGAGAGATTTATAAGTAAAAACTTCAAAGTGTTTGATGTTACTTATATGTAATTTTTTTTAAGAAATTGAAAATCCCAATATGATAAAATTGTATACTCACTGACTAGAAAAAGTAAAAAGAAATATAAAACCAATGGTTAGCAGGTATGAGGAAAATAGCATTTTCATTTTTAATTTAGAGAGTTAAAAAGTTATAACCTTTTCATAAATCTATAAACAGAATAGAAAGTCTACAAAGGTGTGTCACTTTATTAAACACTGAACTTGGATATCTAATAATATACTCTGCTTTCCTTGATGTTATTATGGATGAATTTACATGGTTATGTGTCAATTACATATCAATTAGAGGCCTGATGCACAAAATTTGTGCAAGGGCCGTGGCCCCGGCCCCCGTCTGCCGCTGCTGTGCCCGTAAGTAGGGGAGTGGGGGGAACGAGGCCTCTGCTACCTCTGCCACGGTCCAGCCTGCTGTGGCTTTGTCTGGAAGGAAGGACATCAGGTCTAATTAGCATATTACGCTTTTATTATTATAGATAAATCTGAAGAAAGTAGAAAAAATATAAAATTATAAAAATAACTAAATGGACACTCTTGAGTTGAAAAATACAATAGCTAAAATAAAAACTTCATAAAAGGGGTGTTCACCAGCAGAAAAAAGAGTAATTGAACATGATGGTATATCAACAGAAATTATCCAACATAAAAAAAACAAAAAGAAAAAAAAAAGTAAACTGAACAGAATCATGGACATTAATTTGACATCATTATGTAAGCCTGAATTTATATAATAGGAGCCTTAGAAGGGCACAGAGATTGAAAAAGGCAAAAAACAAAAGAAAGTGGACTAGCTAGTTTGGCTCAGTGGATAGAGTGTTGGCCTGTGGACTGAAGGGGTCCTGGATTCTATTCTGATCAAGGGCACATACCACAGTTGGGCTGCAAGCTGCTCCAGGCCCCTGACTGGGTTGGGTGCAGGAGGCAACCAATTGATGTGTTTTTCTCACAACAATGTTTCTCTCTGTCTTTCCCTCTCTCTTCCTCTCTCTCTAAAAATCAATGGAAATATATCCTCGTTGAAGATTAAAAATAATAATAATTTTTAAAAAGAGCAAGCAGTTGCTTTAAAAAATAAAACAAAACAAAAACCTTTAGTAAATAATGGCCAAAACTCCACAAATTTAATGAAAATCATTAATCTACACATTATATAAGCTCAATAAACCAAATAAGATGAAATCAGACATTCACACAGACACATCATAGTTAACTAACTGGACAAAGGTCTTAATACAATAAATCTTTAAAGTGAGAAGAAAAAATAATGTATCTCACAAAGAAGAAAAATAATGCATAAACAAGATTAAGAGATGACTTCTCATCAGAATCAATGGAGAACAGGTAGAATTACAAATTTTAAGTACCAAAAGAAAACATTCTCAATCAAAAATTCTATATCCAGCAAAATTCTTCTTCAAAAGTAAAAGCAACAGAAAGGCATTCCCAAATTAAAAAAAAAAAAATCATTAATAACAGAGCTGCATTACTAGAAATAAGAAATAATAATTTAAAAAAATCCCTTGAGGTTGGAAAGAGATGACAGAAGACTATAACACTTATATACACAAAGACAGTCAAGAGCTCTGGTAATGAAAATTGCAAAGGTAAGTATAAAATACTATCTTTTCTCCTCTTAATAAAAAAAATTGCAAAAAATAATAATTTAAATTTTGACATTATTGTGAAGACATCTAGTTTAGACAGAATGGTGTAGACTGTTGTCTTCCAGTTTCTCCCAGCTGAGCAAAGCTATGAAAAACGATAAACCCTGAAATAATATACCCCCCCCCCAAATAAAGATTATGGAAGGTTTCTAAAGAGTGGAAATTAAAGGTACCTGTACAGGTATGCTAGGATCAGAGGAATAACATAGCTGCACCACATCCACTGGCAAAAAGTAGCCCAGGTAGGGATGAAGTGAGAACCCCACTAACATTCTGGTGCCTAGATCTGTGCCCTATAGCATGGAGTCTTCTCATGGCCCAACTTGAAACAACAAGTTGCCTGGACCTAGAAAGAGCCATTGCCCCTGCTGGCAGTATCAGAGTAGCTCTGATAATATAAAACAGCTCTACTCCCTGATGTCCAATGTCTCCTACTCCCACATAGAAACATTAGGCAGAATTACTCTAAAAAGGAACTTCATCTCCCACAAACAGCATTGAGAATGTAAACAGGAATCCCACTGGCACTGAGTAGGCCAGGAAAACACTTTCTACTATGCAGGCCCATCATCTACAATCCCCTACACAGAGGCAGCAGGAGAACAAGGAAGGCTACTATTCCTGCAGGCAACACAGGTAGGTAGCCATGGCATCTACAAAAGCACCAAGTGAACCAAGACTCAAAGAACATCATGAAGGCTCTGAAAACTTTTGCCATTAAATACCACCACATGACTAGGTCAATACTGATGTGCTAATAAAATTAAAACGAAAAAATTAAGTAGAATCCAGAATCTCATAACATACTCGTCAAAATGTCCAGAAAGCAGTTGAAAATCACTTGTAGCAAAAAGGAGTAAGAACTACTTGTGAAAGTGTCAGGAAGATGACAGACTGTGCCTGAGGCAAGAGATTATAGGTGAAGATATACAGCAGGCCATGAAAGGCCCTGAGGAGAAGTTTGGGTGTTTATGACTCTTTGGAAAACTGAGATATTCAAAAGCAGTTCTGTATATGATGAAATAAGAAAGCTCATCAAGACATATGCTCAGTAAAGACCTGAGAACGTCCTAAACTTCCACCTCAGCTGACCCCTAACTTGAGAGCAAGCTTAACTAATCATTAAAGGACTGCCCTGGCGCAAAACCAATCTGCAAAATCTGAAAGAGGTGTTTGTTTTTTTCAAATGCTGAATTTTCAACCCAAATCACAAGATTCCTCAGTCAGGTGTTATACTAAAAGTATCATAGACGAGGGGCTTAAACAACAAATGAATCTCTCTGTTCTGGAAGCTGTGAGTCTAAGACAGAGGCTCCAGCAGATTTGGTATCTTGTAAAAATCCTCTTCCTGGTTCATAAATGACCATCTTTCCTTCTTGGCAGAAAAGTGAAGGAACTTTCTGGAATCTCTTTTATAAGGGCCAAATCTCCTTGATAAGGGCTCCACCTCCATGATTCAAATCACTCTCAAAGGCCCCACCCTCCAAAAATCATCACATTGTATTAGGTTTTGATATGCATTTCAGAGAAACACATGCATTGTTTATATCATGAGGGAAAGGAAGAAAGAAAGAAAGAAAGAAAGAAAGAAAGAAAGAAAGAAAGAAAGAGAGAAAGAGAGAAAGAAAGAAAGCATGACCCAAAGGAACAAGATAAATTGGGAAAAACAATCCTTGAGGAAATGCAGACATACCAAAGTTTTTACAACAATTGTCAGAAGTATGCTCAAAGAGCTAAAGAAAAACACAGACTAAGGGAAATCTGGAAAATTACATAGAAACAAAATTACATCTAAACAAAAAAATATAGAAATTATAAAAAGAAACCAAATAAACTCTGGAGTTATAAAATGCAATCATTGAGGTGAAAATTCACTGGAAAGATTCAACAACAGATTTGAAGAGGCAGGACAAAGAATCAACAAACTTGAGGAGAGGATAATTGAAATTATAGAGTTTAAGGACCAGAAAGAAAAAAAAAAAAGAGGGACTTCTGAAATATCATTAAGTAGAAATAATATATAAATTATAGGAGTCCCAGAAAAAGAAGAGAGATTATTTGAAGAAACAAATAATTACTAATATAAATTGATGTAAATCAGAATATACTTACCAAATATTTTTCAACTACAACATGCATTTCTATATAACTAGAGAAATCTGTAGGTGACTGAAAAAAATCGACATGAAAGTTAAAGAATTACTTAAATATATTAGTGTTTATCACTACATCATCAATTCATTGTTGAAAAATCCAAATTTATATATATTTAAATATTACATAT
>NW_005353460.1:3142027-3152443 GCF_000412655.1 Myotis brandtii
TAAACCAAAGCTAGGTATCAAATAATCATTTTCAGAATATTTCCTTGTCACCTCTTTCACAGCTGATCCACCATTTAATTTACTCAGAAAGTAACTTTTCTTTACTATCCATTCTCTATATTCTCATTGGTTTTGAGCTATCTATATTAGTCGCTTTCCTAAAAAAAAAACAACACAAAAAAACCCTTCCATTGACTCCCATTATAAAAGGTGTGATTTTTTTATTAGCTTACATGATGCTATTATCCATTATTATGTGGTATGGTTTTATCTATGATGCTGAAAGTGTAAGGAGCATTTCTGTGTTTAGAGGGATGATATTTTAAATCACTGCAGAAAAAGGTGAGCAATAGCTATTCAAAATGAGCAACTCTCAAACTGGACCACAGATACCTCAAGATGAGTTTCTGGTTATGATGTCATCCACCTAGATCATAGTGGTTAAGTTAGGCAAAAATGTAAAGCCCGATGGGATTTGAATTCTGCCTTATTATTTATATGACTTAGACTTTGCCAAAATATGGGGATAAAGAAATAATTATCTTCATGATTATTGTTACATGAAGATTATTGTTATGTTACCTAGGAGGAATGCACTAGGGAAAACTTGTAAAACAACTTTGTGAACTCTTTAAGATTATAGTGTCAATAATTCAAAATATCTTGTTACTAGAATAGCATAACTACAAACACTGGACAGATCTCTAGAAGCAGAAGAGGAGGATAACATTTCAGAAATTGAGGATACTTTTCTTATATTTATTTTAATGTCTACAGATTTTCCATTTCACATTAAAGTTTAAAACCATCCCATATTAGTAAAACTATTTTCTTTAGCATATTAAATTGAGCATTGGAGAATAAGAACTATGGGATTTAGTAGAGATCAGAAAAATGATGATAATAATAATTTAAAGAAAAGAAAAAAGTTGAGAAAGGTCGGTAAGACAAAATTAGGGCTGATTTGAGCACTCATTTTTGCCCACTATTTCTTGGCCTAACCTTGGAGATTTCAGGGTTTTGTTTTAAAAAATGCAGATGAAATCCCCTTATGGTCTAACCAGTTTTTTATAATTTGCATTTAAAATTAAGCACCAAATATTTCATGATAGTTTGCTTATGGGACTCATTCCTCTCATTAAAGTCCCTAAACAAGAAAATAACACCACTTTACTGGAGGATAAACATAAACACAAATTAATTGAGATAAACAATGTATTAATGGATTGAAGGATCCAAACCATTTCTTTGTTTTAACCAACATGTGTTGGTTGTCTAACATTGCCTGAAGTAATCCTTGTTCATGTTCTCTTTGAGATTGGGATTGATTATACTTAGTTAATAATATATTCATTCATTTAATGAACAATAAGCCTAAAGGGTAAAGATACAGTCTATTTTAGCCAAATACATTTAAGACAACGGTATATAAAAGAATGCCAGGAAATGTGTCTGTTGAAGGGTGAGCAAGTCCAAACAACTTAAAAGCCATTTTATAGAGTAAGAGAATGTGGTTATATAAGGGGAAAAAATTGCTTAGCTAAGTGTTATGTAAAGACTAGAGGCCTGGTACATGAATTCATGCACAGGTGGGGTCCCTCGGCCAGGCCAGTGATCGGCCCTTGTTCAGTCCCAATTGGGGAGATTTGGGCAGTCAATGGGGGGGAGGAATCGCAGGAGGTTGGCCTGCCAAAGGGAGGTTGGATGTGGGAGCGCACTGACCACAAGGGGGCAGCTTCTGCATTTAGCGTCTTTCCCTTAGTGGTCAGTGCACATCATAGTGACTGGTCGACTGGTGTCTCTTAGTGGTCAGTGCGCATCATAGTGACTGGTCGACTGGTCGTTCGGTCATAAGGGTCGGCTTAGGCTTTTATTTAGAGAGATGATAATGGGCTGAATCCTTTCCTCCTAAGATTGGGGCAAGACAGAAATATCTCTTCTCACCTATTTAACATTATACTGGAGGTGCTAACCAGAACAATTAGGCTATTAAAAAAATGAAAGTTATCCTAATTAAAAAAGGAGAACATAAACTATCGGTCCTTCGGTCATTAGGGTCGGCTTAGGCTTTTATTTAGAGAGATGGTAATGGGCTGAATCCTTTCCTCCTAAGATTGGGGCAAGACAGAAATATCTCTTCTCACCTATTTAACATTATACTGGAGGTGCTAACCAGAACAATTAGGCTATTAAAAAAATGAAAGTTATCCTAATTAAAAAAGGAGAACATAAACTATCTTTATTCAAGTTGACATGACTTTTTAAATAGAAAATCAAAATCCAATTTAAAAACTAATAAACAATTTCAACAAATTTGTAGAATACAAAATCAGTACACAAAATAAATAATTTCCTAACACTAATAATGAGAAATACAAATTTGAAATAAAAATTAAATGTGTAATAGCATTCAAATAATAAAAGTTTTAAAAATAAATTTAACAAAATAAGTTTACTTGAAGACTGAACGATGCAAAACAATGCAGAAAGTATTAAATAAAATCTAAACAAAAAAGCTATTCAATGTTAGTAGATAGAAATAATTAATATTGTTGAATGGCAATATTTCTCAGATGAATCTACAGAATCAATACAATTCCAGGTAGCATTTTGAGGAAATTGAAATACATTTTAAAATTTGGAATTTCATAGTAACAAGAATAGCCAGAACAATAGCTAAAAAGAAGAATGCACACTTACTGATTCCAAAAACTGATTCAAAGCTATAATAGTAAAAAAGTTGTGGTTCTGGCATAAGAATAAGCGTAAAGATCAATGTAATGTAATTGCAATTGTGGAAATAGTCCCTAACATTTATGGTAAATTGATCTTTGAGAAAAAGCAAGCCATGAAAATTCAATGGAACAAAAATAGTCTTTTTAACAAATGGCGTTGGGGAAATTAGATATCCATATGAAGAATAATGAATTTAGAATCTTACTCCCTACAAGAATTCAATTGAGTCATATGTCAAAATGTAAGAGATTAAACACTAAAATTTATGAAAGAAATATACAAATAAATTTTGTAGTCCTTGTGAGATGGTTAATTTATTTGTTACTTGACCTTGCCACATGCATGCATATATGCACACATACCTACACACACACACACACACACACACACATGTTGGTTCTGGAAAATTATCAACCTTAAAAAAACCAAAAAAACCTTACCTACTATAGCTGCATATCAGAGAGGGTTGAAAATCAAACTCAGACTCTCATTCTACGAGTAGATTAGTTACAGCACAAATTGAATTTCCAACATCATATGGTGTCTACTGTTAAAGTGAAGGTATTAATTGGGAAAAAATGAGATCCGGAAAATTTGAATGGGGACATATGGGAAGACTCTGATGAATCTGAGGTTACCGAACTCCTAAATTCTGGAGTCTTCTTTGCCAGTAGAAGCAGCTTTTCTGTCCTTGCATAAGGAAATTAACCCTGCATCTTAAGGAAAATGTGATAGCTGCCCCTGAGGCAGCTGTCTTAGAAGAAGACCCTAGTGATTCTCCTCAGCAAATATCTTCAATATTTATATAAATGTCATTTGTATTTGTTATATCAAAATTTTGACATAATGGATATGGAGAAAGGAGTGTACCTGCAGGCAATGAAGGTATAGATCATAGGGTGGAAAAGCAGTGTCAATAACAGTTAAAAATAACAGCTTGTAGTTCTGGAAATTTGAATGACTAGTTTTCAGACTTACAATATAAGTCACAAGGTTTCTGGCACATCTAGCACATCTATCTATCATCTATCTATCTATCTATCTATCTATCTATCTATCTATCTATCTATCATATTAACTAATATAAATAATTTGTCAGAAAAATATTGTTTTTATTGATGAATAGTAATAGCCATACAGTTACTCAAATAATCACCTACCTGTACACTTTGTATTTTAAAGGGCAAGTCTCTTGGATCAATATCCTCCTCAGTATATAAAGAAGCACCTGTATTCTTATTATTTACTTGGTAAATCACATGTTCAAAACCAACTGAAGGTTCCAAGGGCTCAATTCCATAACTTACATTTTCAAACTGTAGCAAGCCCCTATGAATTTCAAAACACATTTTCAAAAAAGTACATAAAATGCCATTTAGTCAAGTTTTAGTTGAATAGAATGTAGATAATTTTCAGTCTTAGTCTTAAGTGGTAAAGTGGAAAAAAAATTCCTAAGTATCCACAAACTTACCGAATGGCACTGAATAGTAATGCAATCGGTATTAGCGTAGCTATTGATATTTCATGGTCTCCAAATCTATCAAAAATCTTAATTCAGAATAAAGGTAGGAGGGATTACAAGAATTTTCATATTATGCTTTTTCTAAAACAGTTTTCCACAATAAGGCATGGTTCATGTTAGAACCCCTGAATATAATTTAAAAAATTTTTAAAGTTATTTCTGAAATAATACTCCATTTTCTCATTATAAAACTATATATCCCAACCTGAGTCCAGTACATGTGCTAAGGATCACCATAGAATTTGGATACCCTTCAATATACCCTTGGTAGTAGCAAAAATTCTGAAAAACAAAAGATAAAATACATATATCTCTATTAGAATACCTCATGTTAAAGGTACTATTTTCAAATATTTAAACCAAATGTTAATTTGTGCATATGTGTCAAATGCTTATTGTTTCTAAAATATATTTAAAGGATTATTAGATGAACATTTGGCTCAATTATCAAAATATGTTCACACAGGTTCAAAAAGTTAGTACATTTTCATATTTTTTTCCTATTATAAATTAAATATGACATTCTTAGTCATTAGGAACAAGGTAATAATCTTTCAAAACTTATTTTTTCATATTCTATTGACTTAATTTTGCAAAACCAAATAAAAGAAATCCAAGAGAAAAATTATTTGAGTGTAAAAGCAGAGTAGCTTGCACTGGATTAACTCCCTCACCAATTACAAATATAAATTCTGGAAAAATAATTTTAAAATCCAGCTACAAAGGCTGGCAGAAAAGAAGTGAGAGAAGGGAATCAACATTAGAAAGAAAAACATGGTATTTAGTTTGCATTTATATCACCTGAGGGCACCCCCCAAGGCAAGGCCACACAAGGTAGCTAAAGTTCCAACAAAGAACCCAATCTTACTGACCATGGTTTCAAGTTCCTAGAAGTTGAGGTGCATATCCAGGAAAGGAAGGAGGCACAGAGTGAGGCTCCAAAATGTATGTTATTGATTCAGGTGTAAGTTCTTCATTTACATTTGAACTGAGAATATGTGAAAGAGATCTCAAGTTGCTTAGCAGAAACTAAGGACAGAAAAGCCAGAACTGAGAAGACATTTTGGCTATTTCTGAACACAGGAGGGTAGTTTTGAAAGTGGCACCAGGAAAGCTCATTGTCTGGTGGAATAAGAAAGCTCTTTAGACACAAGAATCACAAACTCAAGAATGTATCATTGGATATGGCCAGTATGATCCTATATAATAAAAGCCTAATATGCAAATTGACCAAATTGTGGATGGACTGGCAGAATGATCAGTCACTATGACGCGCACTGACCACCTAGGGGCAGATGCTCAAGGCAGGAGCTGCCCCCAGCCCGCAGGCCGCAGGCCAGCCAAGGTGGGTACCAGTGGGGGGCTCCCCAGCCACCCCACCAGTCGCCCTGCAGATTGGCCCTGATGGCTACAAATTTTTGTGCACCGGGCCTCTAGTCCTATATAATAAAAGCCTAATATGCAAATTGACCAAATTGTGGATGGACCGGCAGAATGATCAGTCACTATGACGCACACTGACCACCTAGGGGCAGATGCTCAAGGCAGGAGCTGCCCCCAGCCCGCAGGCCGCAGGCCAGCCAAGGTGGGTACCAGTGGGGTCTCCCCAGCCACCCCACCAGTCGCCCTGCAGATTGGCCCTGATGGCTGGCCAGGCCTAGGGACCTTACCTGTGCAAGTGTTTCATGCACTGGGCCTCTAGTTTTAAAATATTAGATGTGCCCGGCTGGCATAGCTTGGTGGTTGAGAATCAACCTATGAACCAGGGGGTCATGGTTCGATTTCAGGTCCAGGCATATGCCCAGTTTGGGACATGCAGGAGGCAGCCGATCAATGGTTCTCTCTCATCATTGATGTTTCTGTCTCTTTCTCCCCCTCCCTTCCTCTCTAAAATCAAATTTAAAAGAAGTAAATAAAATATTAGATGTGTGAATGTGTCTCATAGTCAAGAGAAAAATCAGAAAAAGAGATAACACTAAAATAACCCATGATTTTGGAATTAGTAAGAAAAAAAAGCATAAAAAAAAAGCAGCCCTAGAGGCAGCAGAAGATAGTAGCTGCTATCTTCTGCTACTTAATAGTCACATGGTCCAGACCTCTGGCAGGCAAAAGATAACATTCAAGTTATGAGTTGGGTTTTTAGAGGCATAAGCTCCCCATCTTCAAACTAGCTAATTCAATATTAAACTACTTTTTTTTTCTTTCTAAACTGCAAATTCCTGCTCAGTATGCCTTTGGGCCAGTGCACACAGGCTGTCAGACTCAAGGGAAAACATTAGGAATCCAGTAATAACAGTATCAGCGAGAACACAAGTGATGGTGGCTGATTCCCTTGCTATGGCAAGTTCTGAATAAATAGTTTTTGCTTATTCTCAATTTTTTGGTTTTTGTTCATTTCCACAAGATATAAACAACTCAACACATCAAAATAAACTGATGGAAACCAAAAATAAAGAGAAAATTTGAAATAAATCAAAGAAAAGTAGCACATAACATTCCCAGGAATAATAATGCAAACAATAATATATTTCACTATATATTTCTTTATATAGATATAGATGACATAGATATAGAGATAGAGATACAGATAGAGATAGAGGAAACTAGGTATTATATATAGATGAATGACCGAGAGCATGAGCTTCGGAATCAAATAATCTAGGTTTTGTGTCTTGCCTTCCCCATTACTAGGATTATGAATCTGGGCAAGTAACAACCGATCTGAGCCTCCTTTTCCTCATCTCTAATAACCCCTCACTGGGAGATTTAAATGTATAGATCAGGGGTCCTCAAACTTTTTAAATAGGGGGCCAGTTCACTGTCCCTCAGACCGTTGGAGGGCTGGACTATAGTTTAAAAAAAAACTATGAACAAATTCCTATGCACACTGCACATATCTTATTTTGAAGTAAAGAAACAAAACGTAGTTTGAGGACCCCTGGTATATATATAGGTATATATAGGTAGAGAGCCAGATTAAAATGCTTAAATAGAATGAAAGCTCTGGTTCCTAAAATTATGTATTAAGATAAATTAATCTTTAAAAATGAAGATGTGGAGAATTGACTTCTAGTATGACAACATGAAGAGCTCCACAAATCTGCTCCCTAGCAAACTAAATGAAAATTATAAATAAACAACCATATAAATCCTCTGGAAATGGTCAAAAGGACAAACTGTCCTAAGAGAAAATGAATAAATAGCTCTTCAATGAAACTTATGAAAATTCAGGAAGGAAAATGGAAGCCTGTGTTAATTTGAGCCAAAACAGACCCTTTTTCCTCACCTCCAAGCTCAGTGAGATGTAGCAGGCTGCTGTGAGGGTAACATGACATCCTCTTTTACTGTTAACTGTTTATTTGTTTGTTTGCTTTTTTAGTAAGTAGAAAGAGTACACTCTAAAATAATAATAAAGTGTATAGCAACTAAGTACATAAACCAGTAATATAGTCGTTTATGATCATTATCAATTATTATATACTGTGCATCATTGTATGTTCTATACTTTTATATCACTAAGTTTTTTTACACAATAGGTTTGATTACATCAGCCTCACCATAAACACATGAGTAATGCATTGTCCTACAACATTATGATGGCTATGGTGTCACTAGGTGTTAGGAATTTCTCAGCTCCATTATAAACTTATGGGACCACCAGTGTATAGGTAGTCCATTTTTGACAGAAACATCGTTACATGGCACATGACTATACTGGTTACATTTGAGGCCAATATTCAACAACTTACTACATTCAGGACATTAATAAAGCATTCTTTGCTTTGCCTTTTTAGTTATACATTTATCTTTCATAGTTACCTCCTGGGAGGTAGGAAGTAGAGTTAGATATTAGGTATAGCAAAAGTATGTAAAATTCAGGCATGGAATATTGTGGTTGTATATCTCTTTGTCTCTCTGATACTAACTCTTTTCTCTCTTACACACACACACACACACACACACACACACACACATACATGCCACAAGCTTGTGCATGCACACACACACACGTGTGTGTATATATTTGACTATGTATTATTATATATCTGTATAGATTATTCCATATATAACTCACATATATTTGCCTCGTCTGTTCAGTGAAATTTAAAGCAATTATTCACCGTCTCTATTATTTTTTTTGTTAAAATTTTCATGTCTATCAAAATGCTTTAATTTCAGAGTATTAGTAGATTCTCCACATAGAAACCAGTAATGCAAATGGAAAAAAAACACACAACAGGAATTGGTAGGACAGGGCAGAGGTAAAAAGAAAAATGGCATTTCAGGCATGGGTAATTCATGCAATTCTATGAACACTTCTCTATTATTCTTTCAATAAACTACTGACATGCCCAGCCAGCATGGCTCAGTGGTTGAGCATTGAACTGGTCAGGGTACATGCCTGGGTTGCAGACTGGATCCCCAGTGTGGGGCATGCAGGATGCAGCAGATCAATGATTCTCTCTCATCATTGATGTTTCTATCTCTCTCTTCTTCTCCCTTCCTCTCTGAAATCAATAAAAATATATTTAAAGAACTACAGACTTTATAAAATGAAGCTCCAAGTGTTCCAAATATATGAAAATTTAATGTATTCCTAAATGTGCTTTCAATTCCATATGTATTCACTAGGTCCCTGAAAATACTTCAGAAAAGTATTTAAATTCTCCTTTTCTTCCCTGATTTAGCTTTCCTAACATAAGTCATGCTTTTTCATTTGAAATGTGTTACAACATAGTCAACCCATTGTCCACATAAGCACATACAGTATATGTACATCATCATTAAATAATAGCTTAAAAACATCAGAATCATTTTTGGTTTGGATAATCATCTGTTTAATAAGGCTTAGTTAATACATACATAAAAAAAGAAATGGTTAAATTCATGCCAAAACAAACATAACTTCAACTCTTTGTACTCCAGCAACAAGTGGACCCTAAGTAAGGTGATCACAGAAACTCACCTAATAAAGGTAAAACAGACACTAAAATTCATACCTGAATCTGTTGTTCAAAGGGCTTCATATATCCTGTGCCATTATAACCATAAACTCTAAAACTAGGAGGCAAGAAAGCTCTGCAAAATAGAGAGAGTGTTTAGTGAAAAATTTGTTCCCTAAGCTTTTATTTTTAAAATATATTTATTTTGTTACTAGAGGCCTGGTGCACAAATTCATGCATGGGTGGGGTCTCTAGGCCTGGCTGGTGATCAAGGCCAATCAGGGCCAGGCCAAACAAGGCTGGCCATCTGGGCCTGCAGGCTGTGGGGAGGGATAAGGGGAGGGAATGCGGGAGGTTGGTCGCTGGCCCCAAAGAGGAGCCAAACCTCGGCAACCCCTGGGAAAGGGGCTGCATCCACCACCACCCACCCCCAGCTTCCCATCCCAGCCTGAGGCCCAAAGGCCCTGGCAGGGTTGGGAGAGGATGCAACAGTCGCTGGGCTGAGTGCAGAAGGAAAAGACGCTGGATGCTGACGCTGCTGTTGGCACCCCACCACCGCGCAGTTCCCTGCCTACCCCTCCTCCTTCCCTCACTGCTGTGCCACCATGGTGGCCAGGCAGTGGTTCAATCGGGCCTGGCAGCCGGGGGGGAAGGATGGGGGAGGGACTGTGGGAGGTTGGCCAGCTGGAGGGAGGGACCATGGGTGGTTGGCTGGCAGCAAGATGTTGACTGTGGGAATACACTGACCACCAGGGGGCAGCTCCTGGGTTGAGTGTCTGCCCCCTGGTGGTCAGTGCGCATCATAGCGACTGGTCTATCAGTCATTCTGGTCATTCCAGTTGTTCTGGTCATTCGCTTAGGCTTTTTAGTTTATCTATCTATCTATCTATCTATCTATCTATCTATCTATCTATCTATCTATATCTATCTATCTATCTATCTATCTATCTATCTATCTATCTATCTATTTATCTATCTATCTATCATCTATCTATTTATTATAAACTAGAGGCCCAGTGCACGAAATTCATGCATGGGGGTGGGAGGGGTGTCCCTCAGCCTGTCCTGCACCCTCTCCAATCTGGGTTCCCTCGAACATCCCTCTCACAATCCGGGACTGCTGGCTCCTAGCTGCTCGCCTGCCTGCCTGCCTGATTGCCCCTAACCACTTCTGCCTGCCAGCCTGATCGCCCCCTAACCACTCCCCTGCTGGCC
>NW_005353460.1:3153470-3165040 GCF_000412655.1 Myotis brandtii
CCCCCAACTGCCCTCCCCTGCAGGCCTGGTCACCCCCAACTGCCTTCCCCTGCCAGCCTGGTCACCCCTAACTGCCCTTCCCTGCAGGACTGGTCACCCCCAACTGCCCTCCCCTGCAGGCCTGATCACCCACAACTGCCCTCCCCTGCCAGTCATCTTGTGGAGGCCATCTTGTGATGATGTCACACAAGGGCGTGGCACCACCTAGGCTTTTATTATATAGGATAGGTAGGTTAATGAGAAAGAGAGAGAGAGAGAGAGATTTTCTCTGATTTTGTTTTCATTTTACTCAAAGATCCTATTTGGCAGTCCTACTCTCACACACTTTATACTTTACTGTCAAACTGTCCTTCTAGCATTTTTGTTTTTGTTTTTAATACAACAGGCAAGCTTTTGCCTCAGGGTATTTATACAAGTACTAGAGGCCCGGTGCACAAAAATTTGTGTTTTGCCTCAGGATATTTATACAAGTATTCCCTGGGATGTTCTTCAGCGTGGTTCATTGTCTTATTTACTCCAAGTCTTTCCTTATAATGTTCTTCAGCATGGTTCATTGTCTTATTTACTCCAAGTCTTTCCTTATATATCTTCTCAGGGAGGCTTATATTAATACGTTTATTTAAAAAAGATCCAAGTTTCCCAATTATCAAGCATTAGATTTCCAAAAGATATTTTTAATTTTTTCTATAGTTTTGCTTAAACATTTTAAGATTCTTCTTAATCTGCTTATTTATTATGTCATTATTAGAATCATCTACTAACCATATGAACTCAGAGATTCATATCCATTTTGTTTACTAATGCATCTCAAGCACTTAGAAGAATATCTGGAAAGTAGCAAATGGTCAATAAAAACTGAACTAATATGACATCAATTTAACAGATTAGATGGACATCCCATATTAAAATATATTACTTATAAATGATAAGAATATGTTTAAAAGGCTCTATAAAGAGAAAGATAGGTGTAGGTATCCCATTTTCATTTTCCCACACACGTATAACATAAAGATTGTGACTGCTGTGGCAGTCTGGATTTGTTGAAAGAACAAGTCCCAGAACCCAGCCACTGACAAGCAGAGCAAACATTTTTTTCTTCTTGTATAACAAAAGAAACTGACCCATGGTGAGGTGGGACTCCAGGGAAAATAACAATTCTGAGTTGAAAACTGTAAAGAAATTTAGCAGGTGATATGCAGGCCCTGTTTTGTGGCAGAAAAAGAAAGAATACATATATCCATGTTAGTCCCAAGGAGGAAGCCACTATTTGGAAGCCTGGAAACAAGCAGGACTTTGGGAGTCATGCAGGTATGGGATAAAAATAGTATACATTGAAATGCATCAAAACATAATCCTTCCCTGTAAAGTCATCTGCCAAATTTTGATGCCACACAGAAAGGCCAAGGAGCTAAGTAAACTTAAAGTTTTAAAATTGACAATACAGTATTACTGAACATACTCTATGTAATTCAAGCATGATAAAAGGAAGAAAAAATCACACCTAAACATTTTTAAGACTAATTAAAACTACAATGAAACTTTCAAAGTGTCAAGAGAAAAAAAAAAAAGATGTTACCTTCAAAGAAACAGCAGTATGATTGACAACTACTTGTCAATAGAAATGAAGAAAGCCAGAAGACAATGAAATGATAATTTTAAAGAATTAAGGTCATTTTTTATACATTTTATTGATTTATTACAGAGAGGAAGGGAGAGAGATAGAGAGTTAGAAACATCAATGAGAGAGAGACATCTATCAGCTGCCTCCTGCAAGATGTGCCCGCAACAAGGTACATGCCCTTGACCGGAATCGAACCTGGGACCTTTCAGTCCGAAGGCCGACGCTCTATCCACTGAGCCAAACCGGTTACGGCATGGGTCATTTTTAAAAAGACATCCTAAAATTTGTTCCAGCAAAAGTTTTTAAAAAATAAGGTTAAGTAAAGATTTAACAATGACTGCAAACAAATATATATAATTAAAAAGAAGCAGACCTGTAATAGGAATACATAGAATTTCTGAGACATGGAAATGAACTGCAGATAGAACCAGAAATGCAAGAAGAAAAAAAAAAGCACCAGAATGAGTACATTTATGATTAAACTAGAGGCCCGATGCATGCATGGGGGAGGGGTGTTCCTCAGCCCAGCCTGCGCCCTCTTCATACCCTTGGGGTATGTCCAACTGCCAGTTTATGCCTGCCTGTGGGATTGGGCCTAAACCGACAGTTGGACATCCCTCTCACAATCCGGGACTGCTGGCTCCTAACCACTTGCCTGTCAGTTTGCCTGATTGCACCTGACCGCTTCTGCCTGCCATCCTGATCCCCCCTAACCGCTCCCGTGCTGGCCCGATTGACGCCTACCTGCTCCCCCGCTGGCCTGATCGCCCCAATTGCCCTTCCCTGCTAGCCATCTTGTGGCAGCCACCGAGGCTTTATTAAGGTTTAAAATAATACTGACTTTATTAAAAATAATAGTAATCTTTCATTGGGGTTTACAAGTAAGCAGGATTATGATACATAAAAAAAAATGATAGGCAGAAAAGTTAACTGGAATAAAAAAGTTAAATGATCGCTGTAACCGGCTTGGCTCAGTGGATAGAGTGTCAGCCTGCAGACCATAGGGCCCCGGGTTTGATTCCAGTCAAGGGCGCATACCTTGGTATCAGACTCTCCCCCAACCCCAGCCCTGGTCAGGGCTCATGTAGGAGGCAACCACCAGTTGATATGTGTTTTTCTCACATTAATGTTTCTATCTTTCTCTCTCTTCCACTCTCCCTAAAAATCAATGGAAAAATATCCTCGGATGAGGATTAACAAACAAACAAACAAAAAAGTTAAATGATTTAAGAATATAGGGTAATTGGTAAACGTGTATATTAGGTACAATAACTCAAGCATTAATATCTTAATCTAGAGAAACTACTAAAAGAAGAGTAAAAGGATGTATAACAAAATATTTAAGAGAGGTGAAATGGTATAATATAAAATAATAGATTCATGAGTTACTACATCATCATTAGTTATATTACTATATATTCTATACCTTTTTTCTAATATAAGAAAGAGTTTAAGAAACCAACTACTATTACTGCATTATTTTTAATATGCATTTTTATTGATTTCAGAGAGGAAGGGAAAGGGAGGGAGAGAGAGAAACATCAATGATGAGAGAGAATCATTATTCAGCTAACTCCTGCACAATCCCTACTGGGGATAGAGCCCACAACCTGGGCATGTGCCCTAGACCGGAATTGAACCCAGGACCCTTCAGTCCACAGGCTGATGCTCTATCCACTGAGCCAAACTGACTAGGGCTGTTACTGCATTTTAATTCAGGTCTTCTTATATTTCTAAGCAATTATACTTTACATATTTCAAAATATATTAAACATTCAATAAATATTGTCCCTGTGATACTGATAGTTAGTCACAGGATGCTTTAGGTCTGACCACTGGCTCACTCTCATGTGCATCACTTGGCATTCCAAAATAGTGGCTGACTGTCAGATTCTATCTGGATTGTCCCAATGTATCTCTTGCAAAAATGCAGCATTATTTTTCTTTAGGAAGAAGTAATTTTGAGTCTTCCTTCAAACTGATATCATCCATTTTACATAAAACAACATTTTGCAAGCTTTATAATGTATGAAAGGATTGCAATTATGAATTCTAGATATGGTACAGATCTCTCTCTCTCTCTCTCTCTCTCTCTCTGATTTGGTAATGTCACGTGCAGACTTCTGTCTCATTATTTTGGAAGACTATTCTTATCATTTTAAAAAGGACCATTACAATTTTGATGTTTCTTTATTACTTAGTTGTGTTTGTTTTCCCCAAATTTATTGGCTTGCATGGAATTGAGTTTGGCTAATTACAATTATATTCTAAATCCGTAAGACATTCTGACATTGTATGTAAACTCTAAAAAAAATTATCACTATTCTTTTCACCTGAAAATCCTAAATATTCTTTCAAATAAAATTGAATGTAAAGAAACTAAAGAGCAAGTCATCAAGTTTTGATAAAGATAGAAAATTATCGAAACTCATCCCTTGTGAAACAACATGAATAACCAAAAGAAATCTGGTTCTACAGGAAGGAGAAAGGTGGAAGCTTACACTGTGGATTCAGGTTCTTTAGTGTATAAATTCAAGATTTACTATAAACTTTAAAGATTTTTAAAGGATAAAATAAAAAACAATGAAAAGCCAGTAACTTGAAACATTTGCAAATGCAAAATAATGACATTCTGGATCATTATAAATGACTAGATGCCTGATGCATGAAATTCGTGCAAGAGTAGGCCCCCTAACCGCTCCCGTGCTGGCCCGATTGACGCCTACCTGCTCCCCCGCTGGCCTGATCGCCCCAATTGCCCTTCCCTGCTAGCCATCTTGTGGCAGCCACCGAGGCTTTATTAAGGTTTAAAATAATACTGACTTTATTAAAAATAATAGTAATCTTTCATTGGGGTTTACAAGTAAGCAGGATTATCATAACCAATGGACATAAGACACTGGGGGTAGGGGAGGCCAGGGGATTGTCAAGGGCGGGGGAAAAAAGGAGACATATGTAATACTCTTTGTAATACTTTAAGCAATAAAACAATAAAGAAAAAAAAGTGTAGGTTTTCCTTCCCCCAGCTGCCAGCACCAGCTTCTCTCTGGCACCAGAGACCCAGGCTTCCCTCATAGCCCCGGCTTTGTCTGGAAGGTCATCTGGAAGGATATCTGGTCTAATTAGCATATTATGCTTTTATTATTATAGATGATTATTAATAGGGCAAAGACAAGTGGTAAAATAATGTAGATCACCTACTTTTGCATCAGGTTCATAGTGTATGTTTTCCCATCAATTACAATGTTGTAAGACACCTAGCAGGAGAGTATATTAAAAAAAAAACAAAGCAAAGTGAGAAGAATATTAAAAAGGAAAACAATCATTTTATATTGACAATAATTGTACTCTAAAACACACTACTACAATAAAAAAAATATAATTTAATATTGATGTATTTCAATTTCTGCATACTGAAATACATTGTTTTAACCATTTTCTTCTATTAATATCTGAAAATTAATGTGTCCTAATTTATGAAGGATATTTCATTTGAGTAAATGATTCTATAATGCAAATTTATTTAAAATCATACAATTAAAGCTTTAATTTCACTGTATTCTCATCCCCATTGTTGACTTTGAGAGTATATCAGTGTACTACTTATTTCAACGTAGATGATCTTTGATGTCTGGCTGCCTTTAAGACACTTTCTTGGCTTTGGTATTCTGATTTTACTGTCAAGGTGTTACTTGATTTTTATATACTCTGTGGTGTGATACTTGATCTAGGGATTCATTTTAAAATCATTTCACAGTTAATATATGTTTTCATACAATCTCTTCAGGTTGTTTTTTTTTTTATGCCAGGAATTCCAATTATTCTACACTTGACCCTCTAATTCTATTCTTTTTTTTCCCTCTTAAGACATTTTTATGTTGAATCTACTTGAGTCTCTTCAGCTGTCTGGTCTACTGTTGATTCTTGATTTTTTTTTTTTTACTTTCATATTATTTAATATCTACAAGTTCCATTCAGTTATTTTTAAAAATAAACTAGCCTTTTTAAGTGGAATATTTTCTCCTATGATTTTTTTAAAATATATTTTTATTGATTTCAGAGAGGAAGGGAAAGAGAGAGAGAGAGAGAGAGAGAGAGAGAGAGAGAGAAACCTCACTGATGAAAGAGAATCATTGATTGGCTGCCCTCCTGTGTGCTCCACATTGGGGATCCAGCCTACAGCCTGGGCATGTGACCTGACCAAGAATTGAAACATGACCTACTGGTTCATAGGTAAACACTCAACCACTGAGCCATGCCAGCATGGCTGATCTTTATTTATTAATTACTAGAGGCCCGGTGCACAAAATTCATGCGGGGGTGGGGGGGTAGGGTCCCTCAGCCTGCACACCCTCACAATGCAGGACCGCTAGCTCATAACCACTCTCCTTCCTGCCTGCCTGGTCTCCCCTAACCACTCTGCCTGCCTGGCTAATTGCCCCTAACTGCCTCTGCCTGCCTGCCTAATCACCCCTAACTGTTCCCCTGCCTGCCTGATGCCCCTAACTGCTTGCCTGCCTGCCTGGTTGCCCCTAACTGCTCGCCTGCCTGCCTGATTGGCCCTAACCACCTCTGCCTGCCTGTCTGATCACCACTAATGCTTGTCTTCCTCCCTGATCGCCCCTAACCGCCTCTGCCTAGGCCCCTGTACCCGGGACCCGTGCTTCCCTCCCTCTGGCCAGCCGCAGGCACCTGGGCCCCAGCTTTGTCATGAAGGACATTTGGAATGACATCCAGAAGATGTCCAGTCTATCCAGTCTAATTAGCATATTACCCTTTTATTAATATAGATAATACTTATAAACATACTCTGTTTCATATTATTTGTAGCATTTGTTGGATCAATAAGCCTTATTGCTTCAAAAAATACTACAAATCCCTTACTATGTATTCAGCACTGTTCTAAACATGGGATAGAGACATTAACAAAATAGTTAAGTTTTGTTCCTCATGAATTTGACAGTTGCAGAAAAGTGATTTTTTTCTGCCAATCTAATTTTATTTATATTTAATCTAGTAATGATTGGTTTAAGATATCGCCCTCTTAATACATCTGTGTATATTTTCTAATATAACCAAACAATTACATATATATTTTTGTATAAAAATAAAACTTTTAAAATACTGCTAAATGTCTTCACCTCCTTTTCTATGAAAGAGAAATTTAATGTCTAATTTAATTAAATTTAAAATTCTCATAAATATAAGTCTTTTAAAATGGTATATTGAATATTTTAAGCTTGTATTATCTCCATTAGGGTGACAAGTGGGTAGTTGCTAAGAAATATTTGCATTCAATTTACCAGAACATTTATGACTCAACTAGAAAGAAAATTACGATTGGGTATATATACAAAAACACTTCTCACTTCTTTAGAAATGATTCCAGAAATTAGTAAAAGAGATACAAATCTAATTATTTCAAAGAAAAACGACATTGGACCAAGAACTACTAAGATGGCATAAAATAACAGCCTTAATGATGAACATATTTGCAATAAAAAATTTTTAAAATCATCACATAACCCTTCATTAAATCAAAAGATCATCATCCCATGCCAGGAATCCTTAGGCTTACTTAACAACAACAATTTCCTCCAAATTTAGCCTGGGGAGAGAGTGGGGAAAGAACCTCTGGATGGATCAGGTCAATGATTGTTCAAACACTCAAGGAGGAAACAAATTTAGAAGATGGGCCTTGGGGCTTTGATAATAAGCATCACTGCACAATATGTCTATGAAACATTATTAACCTTGGCTCATTTTCAAAAGGTTTTTTTTTGTCAAGAAAAATTGGGTATAAATATAAAATTCAGCAAGTGTGCATGGATAAAATATGCCAGATTTACTTCTTAGGAATGAAATAATCGCATTGTTTTTAGATTCTGAAGAAAGAATAGTGCTTGCTTACATTTGTTTCAACTCCATCTCTTGATGTTGACCGTTTTTTCTCTGGAATTATAATTTGCACAGGTAGTAGTAGTTCAGAATCTGTAAGATGCAAAATGTTTTGTTAGAGCAACACGCATCGCCCCATATCTCCTCCTCTACAGTCATCATAGTCTGTACACCGCCACTTATTTTTGCTATCTTGTTCAATACCCTCAATCTACAGTCTTTCTGGAATTACAAGGCTTTGTAAAGAGGAAGAGGTTTATTGTCTTAGGAGTTGTAGGCGGTTCACAGTAATTCTGAGGCAATAGGAGCAAGCATCTCAGTACATATAAACTTGGGTCCTTTTGACCTTCCAATGACAATGTCCAGGGGTAAAAAATGCAGAGCAGTTTATAAAACACTAATCGTGAGGCATCTACTCAAGCCAAGCATGGCATCTCACTGCTCCCCTTCCCTCCCCCAATGTGGCTGTTGTCTGGGGAAGGTGGCAATGCGGGAGTGGACCGGTGCTCACAGAGTTGGAGCCCCCACAACAAAGCACTTTCCCAGAGATAGCCAACCTCTCAGAGGAAACCCAGAGGAAAGCTGCCATGCCTGGCAGGTCAAAGAGGGGCGGGCTGAGTGGGTAGTGCACATACCACTACTGTCTGTCTGGAGCCCGATGAGCCCAAAGAGCAGAAACAGAAACCTCAGCATGGCTCGATGTCCGGTATCCCAACCTCAATAATGGCAGTTGCCTTGGCAAAAGGCGGTTGGCAGCACGAGGAGAACCCTGCGGAGCAAAGATGGGTGGGGAGCGAACGCGCTGTGAGCTGTGGGACATGGGCGGTCTTGGCCCCTGAATCTATGCAGTAGGAGGTTTTGACTCATTTTGACGCCTCTTTGGGGCAAAAAACAAACAGAAAACCCAGAAGAATACTTCCAGATGGTAGAAACAGCTAATGAACAGGAAGATGCATATACACTTCTTAAGTGAACTGAAGTTATACATACATGTATTATTTTCCACAAATCACAGGCGCACTGCTCCACTAATATTCAAGTGAATAAATAGGTGTAATTAGCACCTACTTAGATTAAGAAATAAAATGTAGAGCCACCAATGCCCCCAAATTGCCCTCTGACAATCATTACTTCTAACAGAATAGATTTGTTTTGTCTGTTTTGGAACTCCTTAAGAATGGAAGAAATCGCCATGTACTCTTTAATGTTTGAGTTCTTTCATTATAATGATTATAATTTCCAAACATGTAAATGCCAGTAGTTTTTTTTTGTTTGTTTGTTTGTTTTGTTGGCGCCCTTACACATTGAATGAATATAACACCATCTGTTTTTCCATTTTATTGTTAAAATATGGTTCCCTTATAGTTGTGGCTATTAAAAACCATAGTTGGTTATTTTCTTTCTTATACACGTCATAGGGTGAACATATGAATTTTCATTGAGTACATTACTAAAGTGAAGTTGCCTGGTCACAGAGTGTGATCTTACTTAGAGGATACTTCCAAAGTGTTTTACATGCTGAGAATTACACTTTACATAGATGCCTGTAGTTTTTTGTTTGTTTTTATTTTTCATTTTATTCATGTTGGTGGACCTATAGATGTCCTGCATTTTGGTTTTAATTTGCATTTCATCATTGTTAATTAAGTTAATTGTTAATTATTAAGTTAACAATAACAGTTTTATATGTTTATTGACCATTTATAAAGCTTCTTTTGTACATGCCTATTTGAGACGTTGGTCCATTTTTAAATTGAATGGCCTTGTCTCTTTCTAATTATATGTAAAATAAATGTGGTCTAGGTATGATTCCTTTGTTGAACATAATAATTGCAAATGTCTTCTATGCCAGGGCCTATTTTCAATGGGTTTTTATAGATACATATTTACATTCAGAAATTTACCTTTTTATTAATTTGCTGGAATTTGTATATGTATCCTACCATGGATATTGAATTTTATAAATTGAAATGACCATATAGTTTTCTCTATTTTCTGTTAATATTATAAATTAAAATTAGTGTTTTTCCAGTGTTGAAACACACCTGTATTCCTGGAATATACCTTCTTTGGTTACGATGTGTTATCCTTTTTAACTTTTGCTGGATTGATTTAGCAGCATTTTGTTTAGGATTTTTGCATCGATATAAGAAACATCTGTCTGTAATTTTTATTCTCATATATTGTCAAATTTTGTATCAAATAGATGATGGCTTCATAAAAGAAATTGAGAAATATTATCCCTTTCTCTATTCTTTGAAAGAGTTACTATGATTTGAATAATTCTTTATTTATGTTTCTTATAATTTAGAAATGGAGCAATTTAGACTGAGAATTTTCTCTTTGAGAGAGTTGGATTTTTTCTTATGAATACAATTTTTAAAAATATTCAGATATTCTCTTTTTCTTTGTGATGAAATGTGTACATTTCTCTAATTAGTTAGATGCATTGGCCAGCTATTCATAATATCCTTCCTTCCTTCACTATCCTACTGATTTCCGTGGAATCAGTAGAGATAGCCCATTTTTAAAATTTTCAATGTTGCTAATTTTGTGGGGGTTTTTTCCCTATTTATTTATTATCAGTAATTTTTGGAGTTTTCATTTTTATTTATTTATAAAGAACAAAGTTTTGGATTTTTAAATTTTTTCTATTATGTTTATTTTCTATTTCTTTTATTGTTTTAAAAAACATTATCTTTATTGTTGAAAGTATTACTAATGCCCTTTTCCCCCTCCCCCCAACACCCCTACACCAACCCGCTTCAGTCTGCTCCTGCCCTTTCCCCAGGCCTTTCCTACACCATTGTCTATCCATGGGCTATGCAAATATGCATATCAATTCATTGGTTAATCTCTTCCCATTCCCCCCCCCCTCTGAAATAGATCAGTCTGTTGCATGTTTCAATGTCTCTGGATCTTTTTTGTTTGTTACTTCATTTTGTTCACTAGCTTCCACATATAGGCGAGGTCATGTGATGCTTGTCTTTCTCTGACTGCCTTATTTCACTCAGCATAATACTCTCTAGGTCTCTCCATGCTGTCTCAAAGGGTAAGAGATCCTTCTCTTTTATAGCTGCATAATATTCCAGTGCAAATGTACCACAGTTTTTAAATCCACTCATCTATTGATGGGACCTTGGGCTGTTTCCAAATTTTAGCTATTGTAAACTGTGTTGCTATGAATCTAGGGGTACATATTTTCTTTCTGATTGGTCTTTCTGGTTTCTTAGGATATATTCCCAGGAGTGGGATCACTGGATTAAATAATAGTTTCATTTTTAATTTTTTGAGGAAACTCCACAATGTTTTCCATAGTAGTTCTATAATCTGCATTCCCACCAGGAGTGTACTAAGGTTCCTTTTTCTTCACATTCTTGCTAGCGCATGTTGTTTGTTGATTTGGTGATGATAGCCACTCTGGCAGGTGTGAGGTGATACCTCCTTGTCGTTTTAATTTGCATCTCTCTGATAATTAATGATGTTGAGTATTTTTTCATATGTTTCTTAGCCATCTGTATGCCCTCTTTGTAGAAGTGTCTATTCAGTTCTTCTGCCCATTTTTCAATTGGATTGTTTGTCTTACTTTTGTTGTTGTTATGAGTACTTTATATATTTTGGAAATTAACCCCTTATCAGATGTATCATTGGCAAATATGTTCTCCTGTACAGTGGGTTCCCTTTTTTTAAAATTTTGTTTTATTGCTTAAAGTATTACAAAGAGTATTACATATATCTCCTTTTTTTTCTCCCCTTGACCTAGCCCTGGCCTCCCCTACCCCCACAGTGTCTTGTGTCCATTGGTTATGCTTATATGCATGCATACAAGTCCTTCGGTTGATCCCTCCCCCCCCCCAACCCATGCCCACCTCAACCCTCCCCGGCCTTCCCTCTATAGTTTGACAGTCTGTTAAATATTGCTCTGCCTCTGTATCTATTTTTGTTCATTAGTTTATAATGGTCTTAATTATCCATAAATGAGTGAGATGATGTGGTATTTTTCTTTCATTAACTGGCTTATTTCACTTAGCATAATGCTCTCCAGTTCCAT
>NW_005353460.1:3167483-3219224 GCF_000412655.1 Myotis brandtii
TATGAGGAGGATAGGTTTTAGTTCTTCCTTGAATGTTTGGTAAAACTCCCCTGTGAAGCCGTCCGGCCCCGGGCTTTTGTTTGCTGGAAAGTTTTTGATGACTGCTTCAAATTCTTCCATAGTTTTTGGCCTATGGAGATTTTTAGATTCTTCCTGATTGAGTTTTGGAAGGTTGTATTTTTATAGGAATATGTCCATTTCCTTCAGATTGTCTAGTTTGTTGGAGTAGAGTTGTTCATAGTATTTTTTAATAATCATTTGTATTTCTTTGGGGTCTGTTGTTATTTCGCCTCTATCATTTCTGATTTTGTTTATTTGGGTCCTCTCTCTTTGCTTCTTGATGAGCCTGGCTAGAGGTTCATCAATCTTGTTTATCCTTTCAAAGAACCAGCTCTTGGTTTCATTGTTCTTTTGTATTGTTTTTTTGGTCTCTATGTCATTTATTTCTGCTCTGATCTTTATTATCTCCTTCCTTCTGTTCACTCTGGGGTTTTCTTGTTGCTCTCTTTCTAATTCTTTGAGTTGTAGAGTTAGATGATTTATTACCACTTTTTCTTGTTTGTTTGTTTTTTGAGGTATGCCTGTAGAGCTATAAACTTCCCTCTCAGGACTGCTTTTATTGTACCCCATATGTTTTGAATTGTTGTGTTTTAATTGTCTTTAGTTTCCAGAATGTTTTTAATTTCTTCTTTGATCTCAATAACATGCTATTCAACTTCCAAGTGTTTGAGTGTTTTGGATTGTTTTCATTGTAGTTTATTTCTACTATTATGCCATTGTGGTCTGAGAAGATGCTTGGTATGATTTCAATCTTCTTGAATTTGGGGAGACTTTTCTGGTGACCCAATATGTGGTCTATTTTTGAAAATGTCCCATGTGCACTTGAGAAGAACGTATATTTCGTGGCTTTGAGTGAAATGTTCTGAAGATATCAATGAAGTCCATCTGATCTAGTGAGTCACTAGTCCATCTGATCTAGTGAGTCATTTAGGATTGCCGTTTCTGTGCTGATTTTTTGTCTAGAGGATTTATCCAGTGATGTCAGTAGTGTATTAAAGTCCCCTACTATGATTTTACTGTTATCGATCTGTCCCTTGATATCTTCCAGGACTTTCTTTATGTATTTGGATGCTCCTGCATTGGATGCATATATGTTTATATAGGTTATATCCTCTTGTATCAATTCCTTTAGTATTATGAAGTGGCCTTCCTTATCTCTTGTTATGGCCTTCACTTTGAGGTCTATTTTGTCAGATAAAAGTATTGCTACCCCAGCTTTTTTTTCATTCCCATTTGCCTGAAAGATATTTTTCCAACCCTTCACTTTCAGTCTGTGTGAGTCCCTTGTTCTGAGGTGGGTTTCTTCTAGTAGCATATATATGAGTCATGTTTTCTTATCCATTCAGCCACTCGATGTCTTTTGATTGGAGCATTTAGTCCATTTACATTTAAAGTTATTATTGAACAGTACTTGTGTGTAGCTATTTTTATTTTTTGTACCTGTGTTCTTTCTTACCTTTTTATTTCTTCTTTTTACACCAGTCACTTTAGCATTTCTTGCATTGCTGGTTTGGTAGTGATAAACTCCCTTTTTTTTTTGTCTGTGAAGCTCCTTATAAAAAAATTTTCATTATGATTCATAACAGTAGCAACATTACAGTTATGAAGTAGCAATGAAAATAATTTTATGGTTGGGTCACAACATGAGGAACTGTATTTAAAGGGCCAGAAGGTTGAGAACCAATGATCTAATGGGAGATCCCTTGTACGTAACTTTCTGTCTCTCTCTTGCAGCCTTTAAGATTCTCTCTTTGTCCTGAACATTTGCCATCATAATTATGATGTGCCTTGGTGTGGGTCTTTTCTATTTCATCTTGTTTGGGAGTCTGTGCTTGTGTGACTTTTTTCTTCCCCACCTCAGGGAAGTTTTTGGACAATATTTCTTCAAATTGGTTTTCTAAGCCTTGTTCCTCTTCCTGTTGTTCTGGCACCCCTATTATTCGTATGTTGCTTTGTTTCATGTTGTCCCATAGCTCCCTTAGGCTCTCCTCCTGTATTTTAATTTTTTTCTCCAATTGCAGTTCAGTTTGTGTGTGTTTTGCTTCCCTGTCTTCTAATTTGCTAATTTGGTCCTCCCCTTCGTCTGTGCTTGTGTGACTTTTTTCTTCCCCACCTCAGGGAAGTTTTTGGACAATATTTCTTCAAATTGGTTTTCTAAGCCTTGTTCCTCTTCCTGTTGTTCTGGCACCCCTATTATTCGTATGTTGCTTTGTTTCATGTTGTCCCATAGCTCCCTTAGGCTCTCCTCCTGTATTTTAATTTTTTTCTCCAATTGCAGTTCAGTTTGGGTGTGTTTTGCTTCCCTGTCTTCTAATTCGCTAATTTGGTCCTCTGCTTCTCCTAGTCTACTGTTGAAACTTTCCATGGTGTTTTTTATTGCAGCTATATCACTCTTCATTTCTTCTGGATTCTTACATAAGTTGTTGATTTTTTCCTCCATCCGGTTTATGCACTCTAGGACCCTTATTCTGAATTCTTTTTCTGACATATTGCATGCCTCTTTTTCACTTAGCTGCTTTTCTGGCGAGTCCTTTTTTTCCTTTGGGGGTTTCTTTGTCTTCCCATGTTTGATCTCACTGACAGGTCTAGCTAGATGTTGAGTCATTCAGGGGCTGCTCCTTGGGTGGCAGTGGCTCCTCAGGCTGTAGGTGTTCCTCGGGCGGTTGTGGGAGCAGCTGCTGCTCAGTTGACAGCATCTCCTCTAGTGGGTGCTGTTCACAGTCGTGGTGGCTCCTCTGGCTGGTGTGGGGAGGCTTCTCGCACAGCTGCTGTTCCTCAGACAGAGGGTGTGCTGATCACGAGGCTGCTGTTCCTTTGGATGTGGGCAGGCTGCACGCTGCTGTTGTTCCTCTGATGAGGCGGGCTGCTTGTGAGGCTACTGCTCCTTGAACAGGGTCAGTTTGATTGCAAGGCTGTTGTTCCTCGGACGGGGGTGGGTTGCTCGCGCAGCTGCTGCTCTTTGGATGGCAGATGGGCGGCTTGTGCGGCTGCTGCGCCTCAGATGGGAGTGAGCTGAACATGTGGCTGCTCCTCCTCGGATGGGGACGGGCCACTCACCCAGCTGATGCTCGTCGGACAGGTGCAGGCTGTGTGTGACTCTGCTCCTCGGACCGGTGCGGGCTGCGCAGGGCTGCTGCTCCTTGGACATGGGCGGTCTGCTCGTGTGGCTGCTGCTCCTTAGACAGGGGTGGGCTACTGCTGCTCCTCAAATAGGTATGGGTTGCTCGCAGAACTGCTGCTCCTCAGATGGGGGCAGGCTGCTCACACAGCTGCTGCTCCTCGGATTAGGGCAGGCTGCTCGTGGACTGCTGCTGCTTGGATGAGGGCAGGTTTCTTGTGCAGCTGCTGCTCCTCAGACTGGTGCAGGGTGTGGGCTGTGCTCAGCTGCTGCTCCTCAGATGAGGGCGGGCTGCGTGGGGCTGCCACTCCTCAGATGTGGGCAGACTGCTCTTGCAGCTGTTGCTCCTCGGACGGGTTGGGCTGCTCACGTTGTTGCTGCTCCTCAGACGGGGGAGCAGGCCATTCACATAGCTGCTGCTCCTTGGACAGGGGCAGGCCACATGAGGCTGCTGCTCTTAGGCCTGGGGCAGGCTGCTCGTGGGGCTGATGCTCCTTGGGCAGGAGTGGGCTGCTCATGTGTCTGCTGCTCATGTGGTTGCAGTGCCCCGGACTAAAACATTGGGCTGGTCAGAAGGGAGAGTGCTTCAGAACTCACAGGAGCCTGCGCCTGGGGTGACTGGATACTCATTGACAGTGGGACCACAGCCGAGGTAGCAGGTCCCTGGCAGGGGTGGCTGTAGATCCCAGATGTTACCTGAGGGCACCCTGGGTGGAGGTGAGGCTGGGCTCTCAGTTACATCATCTCTCACCTTCAAAAAGGCGAGGCCTCTGAAGAAGAGCTGGCCTTCTGGTACTGTTTGCAATGCTAGCAGAGGCTGCCTAGTTAGGCTAGCCCAGTTAGCCTGCTCCCGAAGGTCCTGTGGGGTCTAACTGTGACACACACACACACACACACACACACACACACACACACACACACCATACACAACCACACACTCCTCTTTTGCTCCCTCGCTGCTGCCTTTTTCCTGCCTCTGTAGCTGTGTCTAGGGTGTAATTGACCTGTTCGTGGATGAAGTTTCCTCTCCAGGTGTCTGGTTATGTGGCTTGCTCTCTAGCACTTTAGCCAGACAGGATAAAATTCACCTTAACAAGACATGACCCAAATGGAACAAACATGAATGTACTCATGACACCGATAACCCCAATATAAGTGACCACCTGAGAAAAGAGAATTAGGGCAGATAAAAGAGAGCACAAATGATATCTAAGAGAGAAAAAAAGATAAGAGAGAAATGGAGAAAACACCACAGAACCAATAGATAAACCAAACAAATACAAACACCAAACACCCAGTAAAGAGGGTGGGGGCAGAATCTGTAGAGGCTGAGCTGATATACAGAAAATAAGGTTAAGAATTGGGTAAATATGGGGAGGACCTCAATTCAGTATAGAGGAAGTAGAAAAGGGATGAGTGAATAAGAAGAGAAAGAAGGGGAACAAAATAATATATTTACACAAAAATTGATTTAAAAAATGGTATAAACATAGAAAATAGCAAGTAAAAATAAAATTGAATGATGGAATCATAATGTGAAAAGAAACTTAGAAAATAAAGCAACAAACAAAA
Source organism: Myotis brandtii (assembly GCF_000412655.1). Classification (NCBI taxonomy): domain Eukaryota; kingdom Metazoa; phylum Chordata; class Mammalia; order Chiroptera; family Vespertilionidae; genus Myotis; species Myotis brandtii. Next base: position 3,172,234 of record NW_005353460.1, read on the forward strand.
AAGGAAAACAAAGAAAAAAGCAAAAAAAGAGCAACAAACAAAAAAAGGAAAACAAAGAAAATAGCCAAAAAAAAGCTAACAAAATATTTTTAATCTTTTGTACCATCAGGGTGGAATCTGGGTGTGGCTATATTCCTTGCCTGGATACTGGAGGAAGGGGCTATATCTTCAGGAGAAAATGGCTGTCCATGTCCTCAGGCATGACTCAGCACTCAACTTGCTACCACCTCTCCTGAACCCACTCCTCTCCCCAACCTCTCCCCAGATTCCACTCATCCACACCTTCTCCAGCACCTCAGCACTGGTGAGTGTCTGTATTTGAAATGTCCTATGAACAGGGTTCAGTGAAAAAAAAAAAATGTCAACCACAGAAATGGGAAAGACTGAGTCTCTGTGAGCTCCTCTCTTACGGCACTGTGTGGTCTGGTCAGCCCTTCAGGCTGCCCCCTCTGGGCTCAGTCTTCCGTAATTATGGAACCCAGATCTCAGATCCCCGGGTGCCAATAGTCCTGGAATCTCCTTTCCCCAGTCAGAGGCTGTGCCTGTCCCAAGGGACGCAGCTGGGTTTCCCTCTGACCCTCTGAGCTCAGAGATCTGGCAAACTTTCCTGCCCAGATCCCTGGATTTTACCTCTCCAGGGGAACTCTGCCCTTCCCGGCTGCAAACTGTCTCACCAGCTGAGTCTCCTTCACCAATTCGGGGTGGATGTTATTCGTTGTTCATTCTATTTGCTCCGGGACAAGCCTTGGGACACGTCCGCCTATTCCACCGCCATCTTGTCTCTCCTCTTCATCTTTTCTTCATCCAGTGGGTTCACTTTTAATTTTGATGCTGTTTTGTTTGTTTGTTTTTTCTGTGTAGAAGCTTTTATTTTTATGTAGTCCCACTTATTTCCTCCTTTGTTTTTCTTGCCCTTGGAGATGTATTAGTGAAAATTCTGTTCCGTGAGATATCTTACATTTTGCGGCCTACTATATATTAGGTCACTTTAACCCCCAAGCCCCATCCCCCTTTCCTCTGACAACCACCACACTGCTGTTTGTGTCCATGACTCTTTTGGTTCCTATAATTCAACAGGTTGAAAATTAGAAACCATAATTTGAATTCCAGGAGGTGGCACTATAGCTCAAGTTTGTAGTTTCTCCTACCAAAACTGACTCTCAAGGATGCTCTCAGAAGCATGCACAAGGAGCTGGAATCAGAACGGGAAGAATTTGGATTTAGCACCTGGTGTTTTGGGGATGCCCACAGGTCTCGTGAAAGAATCCTCAACTGGGGCATTCCTGAGGTCTGTGGGCAGACTTCCTGCTGAAATCCCAAAGCAGACAAGAAAAATATTCCTTCAATGCCCATTGATATTTCTGTCTACTGCCCTCTATTACGTCTGCATCCCCCAGTCATGGAGATACCTCCTCAGAAATCTGGGAGCATTTCGGGAGAAATAGGTCCTTTCAGCTGTAACCTGCACAACGGAGCAGACAGGTGGTCGCTCACCACTTTTCCTTCCACATCCTTTACCAGGAGAGGTTGCCTCTGATGATATGGGAAGCCTTGTGCCTTGCAGTGTTGCCCTGAGGAGGGGAACCAGATTAGCAAATTTCTCTATTTCCTCTGCTTCAAAATTCATCTCATTTTTACTCTAATAGCATGCCAAATTCCCCTGTTGACAGGCTAACCCTCTACAAATTCTTTATCAGCTATGGGTATCTGCCCAGTTTTGCACCATCATGGTTCTTCCCTCTCCCCCCACTATTGTTGTGAATGAGGGGGAGGGATGGAGCAGACTCAAACTCCTTTGGATTCTCAACCACCACTGAGGTCCTATCTGCTCACTTTGGATGCATAGGTGAGCAGAAACCTCATGGCTATGTTAGTGTAATATGCAGAGGCACCTGGATTTCGTTATGATGTCCAATTAGGTGCTGACACCACTCTCAATATTTTTATAAACATAACTGCTTATAAAACATAAAAATAGAATATTACAATCACCCCTACCATCCCACTATTATATTTCAGAAGTAACCATTATTTTGATTTCTATCTCTAATGTTTGTTTTATACTATTATGTTTATAGTGTGATATTAATGTATCTATATTTTGTATATGGCATATTTTGATCAACATGTATTTATCAATTTTCCTATATATGGAAAATTGAGTAGTTTCCTATGGAGAATTCCAATAGAGAGAGAGAGAGCACAAACAGTGACACTATGAATGAATTTATGTCTCTTGGTGAATATTTTCTTGCATTTCTGTTGGAAACATACAAAGCAATAAAATTGATGGGGTCTTAGGGTATGTATTAGTTAGTTATCACAACAATAATACTGAAAATAGACACAAAACTTAGCAACAATGAACAATGTTTTATTTCTAGTGTCTAGGACCATGGATTGATTGAGAGGGGTCTAATTCAGGCTGCAGACCTGTGGATAAGCCAGGCAACTTTGTACCTAATGTCTTGTGTCATTAGGGAGTTCTACATTGGAGACTCAGCAGCTGTCCTAGTTAGATTTTTCTCATGAATGTAGTAAAAGTACAAGAGGCCCCACTATGACAGCATATTTTAAAACTCTGACAAAGTCACAATAGTAACATCTCAGTAGTCAAAGCAAGTTTAACAGCAGTCCCAAACTTAAGAAGCAAGGAAATGCACTCTAATGACCATGAGGCCATAGAAAATGGCAGAAAAGATTCTGAGATAATTTGATTTAAAGCTACATACATTTAATAAAGGAGTGATGTCAGCTGGATGGCAGAATAGAAGTTTTCTACTATCATCTCCATCAATTTTGGCAATCACTCACAGTTGAGAGTACCTTTGTGGGAGTGCTGGAGTTTAGCAGTAAAGTTCTAGCAAACTATTAGAGCAATAAAATATGAAAATCTATCTATATCATCTATCTATATAATAGAGGAATATGCAAATTAACTGGGACACTGTAATGTCACAACAGAACAGCAGGGATCTGAGGTTGAATGGTGCCTGGCTGAGGTGAGGAACCTCAAGCCGTGCCCCCTGCTGGGTGGGGCTTGACAGGGGACCTCAGGCCACGCCCCCACCCTGGCGCCAGGCCTGGACCTCAGGCCATGCCCTCCACCCATCGGGGCTTGACTGGGACCTCAGGCTGTGCCCCTTTCTTGGCAGGGCTTGATGGGGACCTCAGGCCACACCCCCGCCCCGGTACTGGGCCAGGGCACCTGAGGCTGCAACCCCCGCTCAGCCCTGGGCTGGGAGACCTGAGGCTATGCACCTGCCCAGAGGGGCTTGACAGGGGTGGGGCCGGCTTGGTCTGGGTCTCACCCAATGGGGGTGGGGCAAGCTGGGTCTGGGTCTCCTGCGTTTTTGAAGCGCATGTGGGTGGTGGGCATGGACTTGACTCTAGGTCCCATGAGGGATATTTTCATATACATTTTACTAATTTTCTTTCATCTCTGACACTTCTATTATAGAGAAAGGGCAAATAGCAATATTAAAATATTTCCTCTAATTAACTCCCTTTTAATATGCACGAATTTCATGCACCGGGCCACTAGTAGATGCCTAAAGAGGGAAAGAAGAAGTTTCACTTTACACACATGACCCCTTAAGTTCAGAATGCTCAATGACTGTAATGGTGGTGTGTAAATGGCTTAACTCTAGCATAAAAGTTAAAAGACAATTTGTCAAGACAGCATAGCTCACTGCCAAGTGAGACCCCCTGGGCCTTTAATTTCTCCCATGAAGGAGAGTGAGTGTGTGAGAACCTGGCCTCCCCAGCCACACTGGATATTGCCTATGAGGCCCACTTCCTTCTCATGCTATCCAGAGTACTCAGGTTAACTGTATGGCAGAAGGGTTGGAAGAAGCTGAGAGCACAGTAACCAGGGCATATAATTCATCAATGGAATGAGGACCTAATAACCACTTTGTGTACTTCATTAGTAAGCCCACCCATTAGCCACTGGGGACACCTTATGTGTGGACTTCCCCAATGAATCCACAGGCACTTCAAAGCTCCATGCACCTCACTCACCCCATTCTCATGGCCAGCTTCTGCTCATGCTCCCATGGATGGTGAGTGCTAGTCTTTGCAGATGACTAGAGAATATGTAAAAATTTTGTCTGGCTCAGCCAGTGTGGCTCTGTGGATGAGCATTAACCAGAAAGTTATGGTTCATTTCTCCTACCCCCTGGTCAGGGCACATGCTGGGGTTGTGGGCTCGATCCCCATCAGGGGGCATGCAGGAGGAAGCCAATCAATGATTATCTCTCATCATTGATGTTTCTATCCCTCTCTATTCCTGTCTGAAGTCAATCAAAAAATAAATATACTAGAAGCCTGGTGCACGAAATTTGTGCATGGTGGGAGGGGGGGTTCCCTCAGCCTGGCCTGTGCTCTCTCACAGTCCCAGAGCCCTTAGGGGATGTCCAACTGCCACAGAAGCAGGAGAGGTTCCCACCACCATTGCTGTGCTTGCCAGCCATGAGCCCGGTTTCTGACTGACTGGAGCTTCCCCTGTAGGAGTGCACTGACCACCAGGGGTCAGCTCTTGTATTGAGTGTCTGTCCCCTGGTGACCAGTGCACATCATAGAGACCAGTTGTTCTGCTGTTTGATCGATCGATTTGCATATTAGCCTCTTATTATATAGGATAAAAAGTTGGTCTGGCTATATATTATTGGGAGAAGGCACACAAACTTGAGCATTTCAGGGCACCAGTATAGGGAGAACAAACAGGAGGCTCTCAACACTCTGCCTCACTTTACAGTTTTGAGACAAAGATTACAATCTTAAGAATTCCCCTGCACAGAAAACACAGATTGTAGAACAGGCACATTCTTAAAAAAGATCTGAGAACCTCAGAATCCCAAGCCACATGGACAAGTGAAGGTGTTTTTTTCCTAAAGCCAGTCTGTAAAGACTGGGGAAGGTGACTGCTTTTTCAAATGGAAGACAACAAGGCTAGATTTCAAGGAACATGAAAAACAAACAAACAAACAAACAAAAACAACAAGAGAATATTACACCACTGAAGGAGCAGAATAATTTTCCAATAACTGTCCCCATAGAAATTAGATTTACAAATTGCCTGGCAAAGGATTTAAAATAATAGTCTTAAGAAAGTCAGAGTGCTATCAGAGAACACAAATAGAAGTAGATGAAATCTATAAAAAATACATGAATAAATCAGAGATTCAACAGTGAGATGAAAATGATAAAAAAACATCAAACAAATTCTGAAGTTGAAAGGTCATAAATGAAAAACAAATAAAAAACAGAGAAGTATCAATTGCAGGCTTTATCAAACAGGCAAAAAAAATCTGTGAACTTAAAGACAAGCCATTTAACATTGTCCTATCAGAGGAAAGGGGGGGTGGGAATAATGTAAAAGGAAGTATATAAGAATTATAGAATATCATCATTGAAAAAATATATGCATCATAGGAGTCCCAGAATGAGAAGAAACATAGAAAGGGGCAGAAAGTTTAGTTTTTAAAAATGGGTGAAAACTTTTCAAATCTAGTGAGAGATATGGACATCCAGGCTCGTAAAGCTCATAGAACTCCAAATAGATTCAACACAAAGAGGACTTCATGAAGACACACTGAAATAAAACCTTCGAAAATCAAAGATAAAGAATTTGAGACCAGCAAGAGAAAAAAAAATCATATCACATCAAAGGAATCCCCCATAAGGCTATCAGCAGTTTTCTTAGCAAAAAATTTGCAGGAGCAGATAGAGTGGGATAATATATTCAAAGTGCTGAAAAGAAAAAAAAAGAAGAAGAAGAAGAAGAAAAAACACCTGCCAACTAATACTAGGCAAAGCTGTTCTTCAAAAATAAAAAAGCAATATAAATTTTTATAGAAAAACAAATGCTGAGGGAGTTCGTTACCACTAGATCTGCCTTTCAAACTGATATGAAAAGGCAATATATGCTTTAGTAACATGAAAGTAAAAACTCATTGATAAAGGTAAGTATAGAATCACATTCAGAATACTGAACTACTCTACTAGTGGTGTATAAATCACTTAACTCTAGGAGAAAGGCTAAAAGACATACTGTGTTAATAAATGCACAATATGAAAATATGTAAATTGGACATTGGGAACTTAAAATATGGGGTAGATTTTTTGTATGTAATTGAAATTCAGCTATGAGGTTAAAATAGACCATCTATAATAATAAAATTATTAGACCGGACATCTTCTGGACATCATTCCGGATGTCCTTCCTGATGAAGCCAGGGTCGGAGGGAAGCCAGCTGGGTCCCAGTTGCCTGCAGGCAGCCCAAGGGAAGCCAGCCTGGTCCTGGGTGCCTGTGGGCAGCCTGAGGGAAGCCAACCCATGTCCCAGGTGCTGGAGGGAAGTTGGTGCCGGCAGCCGGGGAAAGGAAGGCCTACTCTTGCATAAATTTTCGTGTATCGGGCCTCTAGTTATTATTATAAAATGGTTTGTAGAAACCTCATGGTATCCACAAAGCAGAAGTATTTATTATATACAAAATATGAAGAAGAAATCAGTATGTCCTCTTTGAGGAAGTGTCTATTCAGGTTCTTTGCCCATTTTTTTTTTAATCAGATTGTTCTTTTTCTTTTGGGTGTTGAGTTTTATAAGTGCTTTATAAGTTTTAGGTATTAACCCCTTATTAGATGTATCAGCAAATATGCTCTTCCATCCATTGGCTTGTCTTTTCATTTTGTTGATTGTTTCCTTTGCTGTGCAAAAACATTTTAGTTTGATGTAGTTCCATGTTTGTTTTTCTTTTGTTTTCCTTGCCCAAGGAGATATGTCAGAAAAAAATATTGCTATGAGACATGTCCAAGATTTACTGTTCATGTTTTCTTCTAGGATTTTTATGGTTTCAAGTTAGATAGATAGATAGAGATAGATAGATAGATAGATAGATAGATAGATAGATAGATAGATAGATAGATTTCAGAGAGGAAGGGACAGGGATGGAAAGAATCATTGATAGGCTACCTCCTGCATGTCCCCAAATGGGGATCAAGCCCACAGCCGGGCTAACATTTTTAAGTCTTTAATTAATTTTGAGTTTATTCTTGTGTGTGGTGTGAGAACCTAGAAGAAATGGATAAAATGCTAGAAATATGCAACTACCAAGACTGAACCATGAAGAAACAGAAATGACACAGGTATGACAAAGGAAGACCACACATTTTTTGTGTGTATCTGTCCAATTTTTCCAACATCATTAATTGAATAGACTATCTTTAGCCCATTGCATGTGTTTTTATGCACTGTTGGTGAAAATGCAGATTGGTGCAGCCCCTGTGGAAAGCAGTATAGAATTAACATCAAAAGATTAAAATTGAAAATGTCTTATGTTCCAGAAATTCCACTTTTGGGAATTTACCCAAAGAAATTTGAAAGAATATATGCATCCTTATGCCCATTGCAGTATTTTTTTTTTTCCAATAGCCAAGATTTGCAAGAAACCCAAGCAATCGATAGATGAGTGAATAAAACAGCTATGGTATATTTACATAGTAGAATACTACTCAGCTATAAGAAGGAAGAAAGGTTTGCACTTTGTGACAGCATGGATTGACTGGATTACATTACCATATGCTAAGTGAAATAAGCCAGTCTGAGAAAGACAAGTACCATATGATTTGACTCATGTGGAATTTAATCCACAAACTGAACTAAGAAGCAAAATAGAGACAGACTCATAGATAGAGAGCAGGCAGACATCTTGCAGGGATAGGGAGTGGGTGGATGGAGGGATTAATCAAAAGAGAAAAAAAAGAGAGAGAGAGCTCTTGGACAACAGTGAGATGATTGTAGGGAGTAGGGTGGATGGGGAAAAGAATATATGAGTATAGAGGGGATAAATTGTGATGGAAAAATAAAAAAAATAAAGGAAAAAAAGAAGGTATCAAACCATACACTACAAGAAATCATCATATGACAAAGGAAGACCACACAAGAGGGAAAAAAAAGGAACTACATAAGAGCCAGAAAGCAATTGACAAGATTCACCAGTGAAGTTTAGTCCTGGAATTTTGTTTGCTGAAAGGTTTTTAATTGTGGATTCACTCTCCTTACTAGTAATCAGTCTGTTTAGATTTTCTGTTTCTTCATGGTTCAGTCTTGGTAGTTGCATATTTCTAGCATTTTATCCATTTCTTCTAGGTTGTCAAATTTATTGGTGTATACGCTTATTCATGGTAGTCTCTTATGATTCTTTGTGGATTGTTGTGTTTGTGTGTGTGTGTGTGTGTGTGTGTGTGTGGTATCAGTTGTAACATATCCTTTTTATTTCTGATTTTATTTATTTTGAGTTCTCTTTTTAAAGATTTTAAAATTGATTTTTAAAGAGAAAGGAAGAAAGAGGAGAGAGAAACATCAATCTGCTGCTGTCTGCTTGCCTCCTACCAGGGATTGAGCTCACAGTGCAGGCATGTGCCCTGACCAGGAATTAAACTGAGCCACACCAGCCAGAGCCTTTTTGAATTGTTGTTGTTGCTGTTGTTGTTGTTGTTGTTGTTGTTGTTGTTGTTCTTCTTCTTCTTCTTCTTCTTCTTCTTCTTCTTCTTCTTCTTCTTCTTCTTCTTCTTCTTCTTCCCTCCTCCAACCCTCCTCCTCCTCCTCCTCTTCCTCTTCCTCCTCATTCTTTAGTGAAGCTAGATAAATATTTGTCAATTTTATTTATTTTTTCAGAGAACAAGCTCTAACTTTCATTGATTTTTCTATTGTCTTTCTATTCCCTATTTCATTTATCTCTGTTCTGATTTTTCTTATTTCTTTCCTTCTACTACTCTTAGGCTTCATTTGTTCTTTTTCTAGTTTTTAGAGGTGTTTAGTTTTTTTTTTTTCCTCTGAGATTTTTCTTGTTTCTTTATGTAGGCATTTATCACTATAATCTTTCTTCTGATAACTGTTTTGCTGCATCTCATCAATTTTGCTATCTTATATTTTCTTTTTTTTTGTCTAATCTTATTTTTTAATTTCTCTCTTGATTATTTTCTTTATCCCCTTGATTTTTAAATATTGTATTTTTGCTTTCTAATATACATTGTAAATTTGTATCTAATTCACATTTTTAGTTTCTCTACTGAGAAGGTATATCTTTCACTAAGTTAATGAAGCTCACATTTACCTCATGGAAGATGGTTATAATATATATCCTATCAGGATTGGCATCTGTTGGTTTTCTTTTCCACTAACCTTTGGTCAGATTTCCCTGGCTTTTTAATGTTATGCAATTTTTGATTATAATACTGTGATGTGAGGTTCTAGATTTTATTAAAATCCTCTGGAGAATGCTGATTTCTTTGTTTTAGCATGCAATTTTGCTGGTTAGGTTCTGACCACAAGTTCTGCCTCATCTACCATATAACGTAGTTTCAAAGTCAGCTCAAAGCCTTTTCTAGGCTACTTCTGTCTTCTGGGTACATGTGCCACTCAAGGTTTAGTCTGGGATTTGGGCAGGCATTTACATTGTAGTTCAAACTGAAGTTTACTATACTTCTTTGGATCTCTTCTGAGTGTGCTCATCTCAGTGTAGAGTCCAGAACTTATGACAGTTCATAGAAGAAGTAGGGAATGTCAATTTTTATTTCTCTTTTCTTTCTGATTTCTTTCCCAATCTTGGATGCTTCACACATTTTTTTTTCCAGTTTCACTGTTCGTAAAGATAGTGTTAACTCAGAGTTTTAACTTACTGTAGTGTCATGCAACCCTGCATGGTTGAATCTGATTTTTTTTTAAATCTTTAAATTCTTTATTAGTTAAGGAATTACAAATGTGTCCTCATCCTCCCCCCATTAAGATGAATAAAGAATGAGGATCAGTTGAGAATGTATTTCAGAAATATAAAAGATCTTGAAGTTTGAAGATGTTAAAAACTCGGAGATAAAAAGTAGAATAATGAAGTATTATTTTCCTGCAGTCAAATGTAGAATAGATTTAGTTAAGTAGTTGTATAAGTAGAGTTCAGAAAATCTTTTCAAGACATGTTTCTTTTATTTATTTCCCTTTATTGATTAAGATATTACAAATGTGTCCTTACCCCCCAATGTCCCCTCATCCCCCCAATCCTGCCCTCACGCTCACCCCCTGTTGTCCACATCCATCGCTTATGCTTATATGCATGGATACAAGTCCTTTACATGTTTCTTTTAAATAAATAAATCCTCAGAGATTTTTATCCAGGAAGAATTATCAAAAAGTTCATTACATGCCTTTGTTTAGACTCACCCATAAAAAGATTCAGATACAAAGAATGAACATCATAGAAATAACCACTTATTTTCAAATTCTCAATATTTTGTTGATATTTTTGGCTTTTCTATCAATATAATAGGTCAACATTTTATTTTTTATTTATTTATCCATTCATTTATTATTTATTTATTTTCTCTTGGAACTGGTTTCAGTAATAGCAGCCCCATGAATGATTCATTTTAAATATATGAGCTCTTGTGCTCTCATTCTTGTGTAATTTCTGTTTTGGTTTCCCTTACCCTTATTATAAAAAGACCATTTTCCTGTAAATCTTCATCCTTAAAGGCCTTATTGTAAATAAGGAAGAACAGTGTGAGAACCACTCCTAGAACATAGTCATACAGTCATGGACTATTAAAATTTATTCCTAGCACAGAGAAGCTGGTTGTCAAAACTGCATTGTCTCTTAATTTACTGAACACTAACTCCTCTTCTGCTTTAGATTATCATATGGAATGATATGGCTACTGCTTTTGATTCTGCTTTTTTAGCAAGATTGAAACACTGACTGTAAGTGTCCATAGATCTGCAGATACCCTGAAAACCTTCATCAAATATAGCCTTAATTTACATTTTGAAAAAACAAACACACATTTTCAAGACAGTTTAGCCCTCCTTTCAACATTTAACCTAAACTATTCAAATGTAAAGACTGTTGCCTCATCAGTCCCTAGAAGTCTTTTATAGTAGAGATGGAGGAAAACCTGCCTTAAAATGACTTATTAGGAATATGGAGAAGAAAAAACTTCATCATCATTGTGAACACAGATCAAAGACTGGGTAAGAAAAATGGAAAGGTGAAGAGCTACTATCTTTTCAAATTTTTCATGTGCTACCATTTTTTTCCTGCTTCAGAGTCATTAATAGTTCAGTATATTTCATGGCTGCTGAAAAAAGACACTAATATGTTCAAAGAACCCTGATAGGCTAAAATAAAGCCAATGACAATAATAACTAAATGATAATTTAGGACTTTAGACTTGGTCATATTTATCATTTTAATTCGGAGATTTAAATGATTCCATAAAATTAAAAAAAATGTTTTCTTCTGGTCCCCAATTTTCATGACTTCTTTTAAAATTTCAATTAGGTGCATTCTGACTTCCTCTATGGCAGTAAACGGATGATATTCCCAGTGATAAAGGTTTTCCATGAAATATAAATGTTTAGTTTCTTTATATTGTGAACAGTGATGCTTTTGTGATCTTATTGTTTGTCAAGTTGCAAATAAAGAAAATGGAAAATGAAACTATTCCTCCAAAAGTGGAAGTAACTTCTTACTGCCTATGTGGGATGCTGTGGTCATGCATGACCTGTGGCAACCTTTGTAATAAATAGGTGCTCTGAGACTTCTCCACAGACTAAGGGAGGCCAGAGAAGCAGACTGCAAGAATGGCACATCAAGCATTTCCTATGGAAAGCTCTTGGGGAAATGTTGAAGAATACCATATAGATGAAGATGTGGGCTTTGCTCTACCAAATCCACTGGTAAGAGAGGGTACTTAATTATGGCGAAAACATTTTCTTATTATTACTTACCTGGACAAGCTAATTTCTATTTTAAAAATGTGGATTAGTAATTTATACTGAAAAAAAAATGGGTAAAGCAGAGTTTTAACAAATCGTTCTTACTTGACGTTCTTAAAATGTTCAACCTAGAAATTTAGTCTTAGATGTACTACTTATCTTACACAGATACAGAGGGTGATGAGATAAGGACACAGTAGAAGTATTTTGGTTTAATACAATTGTATTTTCTGAGTGCATTTTGAAAAAACACACACAGTAATGACTGATTCATGAGTCAAAGGAATCCCCTTTCTTAGCTGGTATACCTTAAATTCTACAAAGTGTATGTTAACTAGTATACTTTGATTAGGTTTCTGAGATGGAGCATCTAACAAATGTGTTATATTAATATTGTTTATTGTCACTAAGCATAAGAGTCAAAGGAGTCAGAACTACCTTTTTTTAAAAAAAATTTGTTTTGTCTACAAAGACTCATAGATAAAGAGCAGGCAAATAGCTCCGTGTGGGGGTGAGGGGTTTGGGGGGTGAGAAGGTTGAGCCAAAAAGGAAAAAAAGAGAGAGAGAGAGAGAGAACATGACGACACAGACAACAGTATGGTGATTGAGGGGGTAGAGGGGACTCATCCACACAGACAACAGTATGGTGATTGAGGGGGTAGAGGGGGATGGGTGGAGGTGAAAGAGGGCATAGAGAGGATAAATGGTGAAGGAAAAACTAAAATAAAAATTTAAAAAAGTTTTGTCTACAAAGTGAAATGCGGGTCATGTTTACCTTAACAACTACATTTCCCAAATTTGTATTCCAAAGACTGCCATGAAAACTCTCTTATCATCAATTCAATATTTTTATTGTCAAATATTTATGTAACATTGTAAAGCCAGTTATAAATATTGACTTTTCCATCTTCACAACTATCCTAAAATGTATGTTGTTATTAACCTGATGAGAAATGGAAGCTGTGCATAATTTAAGTAATTATCGAAACTCACAGAGCTAGCAATGGCAGGGATAGGATGTGAGCCTAATCTCTCTGGCTCCAGAGTCCATGATCTGAAAACCATCATACTCTGCTGACTCTCTTAAGAGATAACTAAGCATGCTTCCCTTCCTCACCCCCACTCTTGGATTTAACAAGACAGTGAGATTCTAGGAGAGTATTTCTAGGAACCAGTTACATGTTGCTACAATAATGTATGTTAATATGTCCCTGTTTGTGGTGCAAATAGACTCCACGCTCTAGAAAACACCTTTAAATGCAACAAACACATTTTTAGTCAGAGCTTCTAATCTAACTGTACTTGGAAAAAAATATCCCAATAATTTCTTGTGTAATACAGGCAAACCAAGAGCAAATTCTTTCTCCCAATCCATTCTTTTTTCTTCAGATTATTAAATTAATTTAAGAATACGAAGTATGGCTTTTAATTTTATTGCTAAAAACATCTAGTTTACTTTATATTTACAAATCAATACTAGTCAGACTTGCTCCCTCCCTATACAAGCACACACAATTACCAGATTGGCTTATTTCAAGGATGTACTTATCAATGGTACAGTTAAAAAAAATCTTTTTCAGAATCTACAAAACCTCATATTTAGTCTCCCTCACCACCCCCCACCCCCCCCAAAAAGTCAGTTCTCTTAAAAAATAAAACAATCACACTAATTATGGAAACCTCTACAACTGATTCCAAGGGTTAAAGCAAAACCCCAAACAAAGGCAAAACAAAACTCTTCCTGAGCTACTTAAAAAAACAATGCTGCCACTATAGATGCTTAGGAAGTTAGAGTCAATGATTTGAAACATACACCCAAAAATTAAGGGTTTCTTTATGTTCTTTAATGAAGATATTTTCTGCAAATAATAAGCTCAAAAACTTCATCTCATCTCTTATAATCAATAAGCTTCCTATTTCAAAGGAAAATAATGTCTACTAATTCCATATGGATACAAAATACATTCTCTAGTCTAGCATAATTGAATGGTCCTCTTATTATTTTTCATTTATTTGTATCATACCATATAGGTATCCTATGAACCAGAAGTATATTATGATTGAATTTTACATTTGTTGAAATTTCTATGAAATATTACACTAATCATGATATGTAACAAAAAATGAATTTCTGTAATCCGGGGAAAAATAACAACCAATAATTTGGTGTGCTATGCAATGAAACACACAGCAAAAATATATATGAATAATAAAAGCACAAGAGCACAGCATTTGTGTGGTTAGGGAGAATAATTCAGAGTAAACAAGAGAGGTGACTCAATAGCAAATATACTGCCTAGATCTTTCTTTTCTAAAAATCTGTTCTAACAGGGTAAGACTCACCAATTGTCTGCAGCCCCTGAAAATGTTTGAATTTTATAGTATATTAGAGGCCCAGTACACGAAATTCGTGCACGTGGGGGGCGGGGGTCCCTCAGACTGGCCTGTGCCCTCTCACAGTCCGAGAGCCAAGTGAGTGATCGCCCCATAGAGGGAGGCACCGCCCACTCGCTGCAGTGCCGCTGACCAGGTAGCCTGGGCCTCCCTCTTTGGGGCGATTGTGGAGCCCCCCGATTGATTGCCCTGCCAGCCGGTGGCCTGGGCCTCCCTCTGTGGGACTTGTGGGACCTAGGCAGGCCTGGCACAAGTGGGTGTCATAGTGTGGTCGTCCAGATGGTCGTTCTGCTGTTTGGCCATTCAGTTGATTTGCATATTATGCTTCATTATTATAGATTTGTCTTCTTGTTTTATATCTCATTTATAATATTAACTTTGTTTTGCAGCTCAAAATTTCACCCATGTTTGTTTGACTTAATTTGTTGATTTGTACTCCATCCCCAGAGGTTAGCATTGGTTACACCAAGTGCATGTCTGGAAGTAGCTTTGAAGAAGAGATAGGATCAAGGCATATGGGGAGTTGTCTGAGGATCTGAAACTCATTTTAGAGTGTTTCCTAGGTCTTTTGTTTCTATGTCTCCCTTAAAATGAGATTATAAATATAAGATTCAAGGAGACACTTCCATTTGGGTTTTATTTGAACTTATTGGTCAAAAAAATAAGCCTACATGAACCAAAGCAGGATATATATGCCATTTCCTATGTGTCCAGTACTGTGAAAAGTCCTGTAGGAAATATAGCATTAACAGCATGGTAAGACCCTTTCCATCCGGTAGTAAGATGTAAAAAGTGCATGGGCTGTTGAAAGATAGAAACAAACTTTAATCATAATAAGCTATATATACCAAACAAGTTAGTAAACTGCCATGCTTTCCATATTTATGACATTGAGACAACAATGTCTTGGGTCACTACAATAATTAAATAAGAAATTACTGAGTGAAGTGCCTAGTCTACTACTGATCTGATACAATAAAGATCTAATATGCAAATGGTCATCACGCCCTCAGACCCTCGTGCCCTTGCGCCCTCATGCCCCCACCCTGGCGCCAGGCCGGGGGACCTGAGGCTGCACGCCCTGCCCTGCGGGGCTTGACGGGGTGGGGCCGGCTGGGGCTGTGACAGGAGGGAGATTTTCATATAAATTTTACTAATTTTCTTTCATCTCTAACATTTCTATTATAGAGAAAGGGCAAAAAGCAATATTAAAATATTTTCTCTAATTAATTCCCCTTTAATGTGCACGAATTCCATGCACCGGGCCACTGGTATTGAATAAATCTCATTTTTCTTCTATTTAAAAAAACTTAAAATCTAGCTAAGTAGAAAAAAAAATCAGTTATTAAAACATTACTTAAAATGGGAAAAGGTATGTAATAATAGGGTTCATAATTGGGAATATGAGTGTAAACTGCAGTAGTCAGGAAGATTTTAGAGGAACTTTGGAGGTGACCTTTGAAAAAGAGACAAATGAGAATGCTTGAGAGAAGAGGAGAAATGCAGAGAAGGTGTTGATAAAGCTAACTAGGCAAGTGTGTGTTGGGGCTTCATTGAAAGGAATTGATTTAGAGTCAAGACAGACTATCAATGGAAGAAAAGACTATTTTACAGTAATTCCCACTGGTGAAAAAATGTCGTATTTTTTTTTAAAGGAGGAACTACCTTACCCTTATGATGCCTGGATTTCCATTGCTAAAAATCTTCCTGTCCTGATTAAGAATGATGAACTACGTGCAAAAGTTGAGAAGGTTTGAGTAACTATTATATTGGTCATCTTTCTTATAACTTAATATTTTTTATTTGTTTTTGGAGATGTAGTATTATCCATATTGATTTGAGTCAACTTCTTCATTTATTTTCAGTTACCAATGCTCAGCATCGATGATCTCCAAGGACACAGGTTGCAGCGCCTCGCACATCTGGCCCTGGGGTATATCACCATGGCCTATGTGTGGGGCCAAGGTGACGATGTCCGTAAGGTGTGGGGATTTTATATTTCTTTTGCTACATGAAAAATTTACATCCAATTTACATTTTTTCATGATGTAAAAAACATTCAAAAACTATTATAGCTGCATTTTGTGAAGCTTGGAAAATAGAAAAAGAGGTAAAAAATTATTCACTGACTTTGTAATTTCAACTGTGATCATTATTGAATTTTTAGTGTTTTACTAATTATAAAACAGTTGTTCCATTCTGTGCAAATATGTATATTTCTGCTTCTTTCACTCAATTTATATTGTAAGCATTTTTTTTTAGTTACTATACTATCGTACTAGTCATCATTTGAAATCACTTTATAATTTTTCATTAAGTTTATGAACTTTATTTATTCAATCTGGTATTGAAAAATACTTTCCTTGTTTTTAGTGTTTTACCATTGCAATGTGATTCTATAGTCATTACATTACTTTTGGGAGATATAAAAATTATATAGCTATTCTTAGTTAATGCTAAAATGCTATCTTGCATCTGTCAGCATGGAAGAGAATATTATATATTAGTTTCATTCTACTCTCATCAACTTTGAATTTAAAATAATATCAGCTTGTATTTTATCTGGCAGCCCTAATTACATGAAAACAATACCGGCTGTAATAATTAACTTTAAATCACAGAAAAAAAGGGATAAAACAGATTCCAAAAGCACCTTCTTCCATTTAAAGTTTTTCCTTTTTTGACACATTGCTTATTTTCGCTTTTTCTTTCCATGATTTGTTAAAGTATAAAACAATTCATGTACAGTCCACCTAAGCGATGAGACCTCCCCTCTCACCTACAAAAGAGGAAAAGTTGCTCTGCATAACCACGGGACACCTTTTACTTCCTGATAATCATGAAACTGCCCTGTCTAGTTTTGTGATGACACAAAAAGTTTAAGATCAGCTCCAGTCCTGCAACCTAGCTTAACATTTAGCTAAGTGCACAGTCTCACTGGACTTCCTAGAACCTGAGTCTAGCTAAATACGTAGGCATTATATATATATAAGAAATCTATAACGCAGCATCAATAATACAGCACAACATATTCTAGGTACAGATGTATGAGAGTCCAGAGGAGTTAAACAAGTAGTTGATATTATCATGAAATGCTTCAAGAAAGTGGAATTTGAATTAGTTCTGGAAAGATTGGGTAAAGCTTATCCAAAGAGAAGGGGAGCAGAAAAGAAAGCGAGACTAGAAAAAAAATGTGTAGACCAAACTGTCCATAGCAGAATCAAAAGAAAATAAATTTACTAGGTTGGAGATCAGAATTATAACATAAAACATAGAAATGTATTTTATAATGTATCCAGTTTTGTGTGCCATATTATGTTGAAAGAGATATTAGGAGCTGGCAATAAAAAATATATAAAAAGATTTTAAAAATTTAAGTAAAGAAATTGTAGGAAGGATAAAGTAAATGCACAAAATATAAGCTACATCAATATAAAGCCCATTTTTTGCTGGAGAATTGGCAAGAAATTATCAATTGAGTTTCTTGACAGTTGTCTGAATGTCTATCATAGATTAGGATGTGTTTGAACGTTTCCTTTCTTTTTCCTAAGTCATTTCAAATTACTTATTTGATTAAACATTTCCCCCTCTGTTCCCTCTTGATCTTTTCTCTAATTCAGAGAGGAACATGGTTTATTTCCTTTTGAAATATGTGAAAAGCACTTGCCAAACAGAATGTTTCAATTCTCAGTGATACAAGGTCTGCAAAGGGAAGCACACATCCAACTGTTCTTTTAATAGTCAATGATTGGATTCTAACATTTTTGTTATTTTGGTTAAATCGTCATTTCCAGATGTGTTAAGCTAATCTGATGCCACTTGAATTACAGCTCCCATGGTTTTTACAGAACTGTGGAGTGGGCTTTATAGTCCTACCATCTCTACTACTGAAGTCCCACCGCCCACTGTGCCAGATGGGCCACATACCCCTGTCCTTTGCCTGTTAGATATGCATATTCCAGCCATCGGCTGCTGATGATAGCATGACTGTAATTATTACATGGGGCCATCTCATTATCAACCAAATACAGTGGATAAGAAGTCAGGCAGATGAAAGGCAAAATATCAGCTTATTAACTAATAGTTGGAGAATGTGGCTTGAGTATGTTGCAACCATGGACCTGCTGAGTGTACTTACCCATCAGGATCACCCCCATGGAGATAGGAGCCTTTACTGTGTGGCCCAAAACGAGCAGAATTCTGCAAGTAACAGGTTCCAGAAAAGAAGAATTGAGGGGAAAAGGAGGCTGAGCTGTAGTTTCACTCCCAAACCCAGCACTTACATAAGCTTCTGAGGAAGGGTGTGTGGAAGAGCTGAGGAAAGCCAAGAAAATCACTCCAGCTGACATATTTTGCATGGAAACATTAAACAGGTGTAATTCCTCCACCCAACACAGGTAAGCATTCAAGGCCAAGCATTAATGCCACTCTATGGGGAGTTTTTCTAAGAAATCACCCCATAGAGGGTTTCTGTCGGCCCTGTGCTCTAAGAGCAGCCATCTTCTTACAGTTTAGTATGTATCACACCCAAATGCCTTCATTACAAATGACTTTGAACTTCTTTGAGACAATTAATTATCTTTATGTTATGGGTGTATAAAGAGTACCTTGCATAGAGTAGTTGCCAAACTGATATTCATGGGATGGATAAACGAATAACTCACAGGGCCATTAGACAGTCAAGGATACAGCCATTGTTCTCCTTGCTCTCTACCTCTGTTTTTCTCTATGATTAGATTATGACCACATCAGTGCAAATCAAAAACCCAAACTTTTGACAATTAACCAGGACTAAGTTATAAAATGAAGAAGAGAAATTGCATTTGTTTGTTTTCAAAGTGCCATTCCATATAATAGCTCATATTTGGCACTCAGGAAGCAGAAGAAAAGGTAAGGCACTTCAAAGTCTACACTAAACATTATGTTTTACTTAGGTCCTGCCACGCAATATTGCTGTCCCTTACTGCAACCTCTCTGAGAAGCTGGGATTGCCTCCCATTCTAGTTTATGCAGACTGTGTCTTGGCAAACTGGAAGAAAAAGGATCCCAGTGGGTACGTAAACAGTGATTATATTAAAAGTGAAAGGAGCACATGCTATTTAGATCAAAAGGGGGTTA
The DNA here is from genome assembly GCF_000412655.1 of Myotis brandtii. NCBI lineage: Eukaryota > Metazoa > Chordata > Mammalia > Chiroptera > Vespertilionidae > Myotis > Myotis brandtii. Next base: position 3,191,519 of record NW_005353460.1, read on the forward strand.
GTCATTGGTTTAATTTTTGGCAATACAGCTTTCTTTTATGTTTGGGGGTAAGGTTGTTTTGAAGTATCTATAACCACAAATGTATTGCACATATATGAGAGAGAGGCATACAATTAACATACAACGAAATGCACAAATCCCAAATGTTCAGTTTCATCAGCCTATTATAATCACTTGTGTAACCCTAAAAAAGATACAGAATATTTCTATCACCTCAGAAAATTCCTTCATGGCTCTTTCCTTTCAATTCCCTTCTCTAACCCCAGGTAAATATATTCTGATTTGTCATATCAGATGTTAGTTTTTATTGCATTCTATAGTGATGAGATCATAGAATATGCAGTCTTTGTGTCTAGATTCTCTTGATTAACATGTTTCTGAGATTCTACAAATTTAATTTTTAACCATCAAGTTGAGTTTAAGAGTCAACATCTTCAGCGGTCAATGTCTGGGTTTCTTAGAGCAGCCTGCTCAGAATTTAGTGTCGGGATCTGTTACAATAAAGGGATAATGCCTCTGTGTGTATATCTACAAAACAATATTTTACACATGGGAATGGTCCAAAATGAAAGAACTTGATTTAGGAAAGATTTTATTAGTTAAAACTAGTTTGACTATTTATGTGTATTACATATTTAATTTTAATCCTATACAATAAAGAGCTAATATGCTAATGGTCGTGACACTCTCATGCCATAACGACTGCTCAGCAGGAGGCTGCGTGCACGGTGGGGCGGAGGCACAGCATTGCTCTGGAGACATGGGAAGCAGGGAGGTGCCCAGAGGAGGCAGGACCATCCCATGTCAGGGAGGGCAGGGGTGAGAGCCCATAGTAACCCCCTCACCAGTCCTTTGCCACCCACCGCTTGCACTCAGAGCGCACCGCTGTCCACATGCCAGGGGAAGGAGCACAGCGTGCGCACTGCCAGGAAGCAACACTCAAAACTCTACAGCAGGCGTGAGGCTTCCATGCTCTCCTCTGGTGCCATGATGGGGCAGTGGGCAGGTGGCGGGGGCGGGGAAGCGTGCACTGGTGGGCAGGGCCTCGCAATTTCATGTGCTGGGCCTCTAGGTTTTTGTTTTTTGTTTTTTTAAAAATATATTTTATTGATTTTTTACAGAGAGGAAGGGAGAGGGATAGAGAGTTAGAAACATCGATGAGAAAGAAACATCGATCAGCTGCCTCCTGCACACACCCTACTGGGGATGTGCCCGCAACCAAGGTACATGCCCTTGACCAGAATCGAACCTGGGACCTTTCAGTCCGCAGGCCGATGCTCTATCCACTGAGCCAAACCGGTTAGGGTTAGGTTTTTTATAAAATCCTAACTTAAGTGTTTTTAATGACTACTTGAAAAATATAAAAATCAGATTTTTTATCTGACTATGTCTTACCTTTAGTAGTACAATTAAATCTAATAACATTGTTTTATAATAGACATTAAATTTAATAATAATAGTATTAAGTCTAATAATTATAACTTGAAACCATTTGATTTTTAAATTGTTTTTTTCTCTCTTCCAATTGGTTCATTGCTTTATTGCTGCTTTCATAAGGCCCATGACTTATGAGTAAGTATTTGGTTCTTATTTTAGTCTAAGAATTATTTGTTATTTAAAGTGAATATAGGTTTATCAATATATTCCAAATGTATTTTTTAAAGGTCAATTTAATTCAGGCAAAAAGTAGTTCAAGTAATTGTTTAAAGAGCAAATAATCCCAGTCCTGAATTGTATCTATGACTGTGGTGTGACTGGCTGTTTGATATTATAGCTATAGATATATATGAAAGTAATACTTGCATATATATAAATGAAATTAATAGGTCTAAATACAAAATGCATATATCTGTGTACCTATGACTTAATGAACTCAGTGGCCAGAAACATTAAGCTGTTCTTTTTGACCAAATTCTTGCTTTATTTTTATCTATATACTAAGCAAAGGCTAATAGCTAGGGAAATAAGGTAAATGTCATAGGTATAAGCATGCCCTGATGAATGGGGAGGAAAGAAGACATGTGAAAATTATGTAAATTGGTGCATAATGAAGGGAAGAGGTAAGAAGACGAAGTACTGGAAGCTCCAACCAAATAAGAGCGATAAAGGAGGAATCCCTATATTTAGTTATTTAAGCGGAGCCCTCAAAAATAAGTAAGAATTAGCTAAAAGGAAAAAAATTAATGAGAGTGTTCATAGTGGAGGATAAAACAAGAGTGAGGATAAAGTAAGTGTATTCCTATATAATAAAAACCTATATGCTAAGTGTCCAGTCATCCGGTCATCTGTTCAACCAGACAAAGCATAATATGCTAATGATATGCTAAGTGTTCTGTTGCTCACTATAATGTGCACTGACCACCAGGGGGCAGACAGTCGACCAGTTGCTATGATGTGGACTGACCACCTGGGGGTAGACTCTCAGACTGGTAGGTTAACTTGCTGCTGGGGTCAGGCCAATCAGGACTGAGCGAGATGGGCTGGACATGCCCTGGAGCCCTCCTGCATCCCTTCCCTGCCCGATTGTGCACCAGTGGAGTCCCTCGGCCTGGCCTGCACCCTCTGGCAATCCGGGACCCCTCGGGGGATTCAGAGAGCTGGTTTTGGCTCAATCCCGCAGGCCAGGCCGAGGGACCCCAATGGTTCATGAATTCGTGCACCTTACCTCTAGTAATTTGTATAATTTGTTAACCAGTATCACCCCAACAAATTCAATAAAAACGGAAAAAATCTTGGGACATTATCAGAACTGAAGGAAAGCTGGTGTTACTGATAAATGAATGGTGAAAGTAATAGTATGAGAAAGAAATGAAGACATAAACTTTTAGAAAAGATTATGTGGATTTTTGGCTATCATAAGAGATTTAAACAGTATCTTAAAGTAAATGGGAAGCTATATAATGTTTTTAAGTGAGAGGATATTATCAGTCTTGTTTTACAGATGAGAATCCTAATGCAGAAACAGAAAGAATATCAATGTTTAAAGTAACAGCTACAGAGTGGTCTGGCTTCAGAGACCATGAATTTAACCACCATGAAACTCATGGATATACAGATAGTGAGACCTGTTTAAATCAATTCAAAACTTCAATCAGAAAGAAAATAGGGTATATTCAGTTATTTGAATTTGTCAGTCAATTCCTTTGTAAGGCATATATAAACCACTGAAAAATTGAATCAGATTCACAGATAAAAGTATGGATATGAATATAGTTATTTAAGCACAAAGACTATTTTTTAAAATTAGACTGCACAGATATCTCTGTAAACCCTGAGGGTGTGTATATGTACATATGAGTATATGTATGTATGTGTGTATGCGTATATACATGCATGTGAAAAATTAATGCTATAACATAAATGGTCTTGGAATTTCTAGTTCCAAGTTCTAGAATGGCATTTCAAGTCCCAGCTTAATCTTCTGTTAATGATATGATCTTAGACAATGGACTTAACATTAATATTCCTGACTATATATTGGAGATAGTAAAACCTGTAATACTTATCTCACATGATTATTTTGAAAATAAAACAAGACAAGTAAGAATGTTTAAAACTAGAAAGTAGTCAGCAAATATACCCATATTCTTGCTACATCTTTGACTTTTTGGACTGATTTTTCTTAGGAACATGGACATTCTGTTTTCATTTCCTGGTGGGGATTGCGGTAAAGGATTCTTTCTGATTTCTCTATTGGTGGAAATAGAAGCTGCTTCTGCAATAAAAGTATGTCAATCACCCTGGAAAATTTGTATCTTAATTCATATAAGCAGCGAAATTACTTAGTAACCACTCTTTTATGTATGCATAAAGTGACTTTATCCTGATTAAACATAATGTTTGATTATTTAATTTGAGGTAAAGGGTCATCTGGCAGTAACAAATATTTTATTTATTTTTTGTGCACTGTGTAAAATGTAAAATGTAGGAGCCATATCTTTAAAATCAAGTTTGAAATCTCAATAAGAGGAATATTTTCAATGCAATTTACATGGGAACTATACCATTTAGTGACATAAATCTAATGGCTATGACTATTAGAAATAGAAAGGTATAAAACTCTATAAACTTATCTCTAAATAACAAATTTAGAAAGACAAGACCATGCTTAAGGATATATAAGAAAATTAGCCAACCAATTGGAGAGTACTCAGCTCAAGAAAGAAGTGCAAAATCCCAAGTTTAATACAGGGTTTAAGCTTTAGGAGGATTTTATTTCATGCCACTGTTTAATGTTAGAAAATCTTAAGTGTGTTTTTTTTTAAGGTAATTCCAACTATATTCGAGGCAGTACAGAATCAGGACCGAGATACTTTGCGAAAGGCACTGCTTGATATAACTTCTTGTCTGCGCAAAGCCCGTGAAGTGTTTTGCCGAATTCATGGTAAGTATTTTATGCAATGTGATGTTGTTGGCCTCCTACAAATGTTTCTTACTATCTAAGATATAGAGTTGTTGACAAAATGGAAACAAAAACACTCTCACTTAGAGAGTGTGCTTTCATTTTATTGTATCTCACTAAATCTTTATATTTTCCAACTAGTAGCTTTTATTATGTTCATAATATAGAGAAGGGAATTTAAATTCAGAGAGATAAGATAAATGACTTAATATTACATAGCTAGTAAAAACTGTAGCCAGAATTCCAAGCTGCATCTATTTTTAAAATTTTTTAAAGTTTTTATTGATTTCAGAGAGAAGAAGGGAGAGGGATAGAGAGATAGAAACATCAATAATGAGAAAGAATCATTGATTGGCTGCCTCCTATATGGCCCCTACTGGGGGTTGAGCCTGCAACCCGGGCATGTGCCCTGATGGGGAATTGAACAGTGACCTCCTGGTTCATTGGTTGACGCTCAACCACTGAGCCACACTGGCTGGGCTAAACTGCATTTATTTAACTCAAAGAACCATCCTTACCTCTCACTAAAAACCTTGGAGAAAGTTGTCAAGGGTTCAGACTGTTTTAAATTCTCAAAGACTTATCTTCTGCTTGATAGGAACTCTATATACAAATTGTGCTTTTTTACAAATTAAATAAGAAACAACAAAGAAAACCATTGAACTCAAAAGTAATTGCAAAATGACTACAAAACAATAATGACCAAAAAAGTATGTAAGCATACTTTGCAGAAGAAAATTTGTGCTACTGGGAGGCCTTAACAAATATGTGACTGTGTCACTGGGATTTGAGTTACTGCTGAGTGGTCCTTGGTAAGAAGACTGACTCTCAAATCGGAGACATTAGCTGCCCTGGCTGGTTTGGCTCAGTGGATAGAGCAGTGATGGCGAACCTTTTGAGCTCAGCGTGTCAGCATTTTGAAAAACCCTAACTTAACTCTGGTGCCTTGTAACATATAGAAATTTTTTGATATTTGCAACCATAGTAAAACAAAGATTTATATTTTTGATATTTATTTTATATATTTAAATGCCATTTAACAAAGAAAAATCAACCAAAAAAAATGAGTTCGCGTGTCACCTCTGACACGCATGTCATAGGTTCGCCATCACTGGGATAGAGTGTCAACCTATGAACTGAAGGGTCCCAGGTTCGATTCCAGTCATCACTGATTGCCTGGATTGCAGGCTTGATCCCCAGTCTGGGATGTCCAGGAAGCAGCCTATCAATGATTCTTTCTCATCACTGATGTTTCTCTCTCCCTCTTCCTGCTTCTCTGAAATAAATAAAAATGTATTTTTTTAGAAAATCAGAGACATTAGCAAGCTTTGTGTATGTGTATGGTGGGGGGGGTAGGGATGTGGTCCATAGGACTGTTGGGATTTTTGTTTCTGTTTTTCTTTTTGCTGAGATCTGTTTGTTTCTTTATGGAAGTAATTTATCTGTTGTGTTAGTAAGCACATGAAGTAGCCTTAAAGAAATGCTGACTGTTTAATTGATCTGAGGGTGAGTGGTAGGTGGATCCAGGCTTTTGTACACAAGCTGTGTGCTAGCCCTGTGGTAGAACCCATTCAGGAGGCACAAGAAATGAGTGGGGCTCACCTGGGAGAGGGCGAGTGAGAGGTTGTCCTCAGGGCCTTTCTCTACAAACACTGACATGCCTTTCCTGCAGCCTCTACTGAAATCTACTGTCAGGTGTTTAAAAATATCTTAATTTACCTTTAGAACACTGATGCTACTTAACTAAACACATTCTATCTTTTTACAGAATATGTGGACCCAAACCTGTTTTTCAATGTTCTTCGCATCTACTTGTCTGGGTAGGTAGCTTTATGCTTGAATTTTTTTCTTATATAATCAACACAAAGAATACACAAGTCCCCACTGATGGTTACCACTCTCCATTGTGTTTAGAAAACATCTTTTTAATATCCTAAAATATGTGTTGTAGACAAAGAATAGACTGTTCCCTCTGTTAATACTTGGCTAGGTGTATGCTGGAGTATGGGCAGAAAAGCTAGTCATTTTAAAGAGAGAGGAATGATCTTTGCTAGTGCAGAGGTAGGTTCCATTCATAAAATACTCAGGCCAAATTTGTTCAAAGCCATATTACTTATTATTCTCACACATGCACATGGGTGGAAAGGGAAATATGAAAGAAGAAGATTGAAATCTATCCAGTGTCGGTGTCACCTTCCATTCTACTCTATTGGAAGATTTCATATCTGAAAATTTGGCAGTTATTCCAAACAATGATTTTCTTTCCTTCCTGATCTAGCTGGAAAGGCAATGCCAAAATGCCAGAGGGGCTACTGTATGAAGGCTTCTGGGACACCCCAAAAATGTTCGCTGGGGGTAGCGCAGCCCAAAGCAGCATCTTTCAGTGCTTTGATGTTCTGTTGGGCATCCAGCATAGTTCTGATGAAGGTGAGTAGAAAATTACCTTTTCATCAGCATCTTACCTGAGCTTATCTGGTACTCTTAGGAGAATCAGTAAAGTAGAGCTTGTGTTGCCATCATCCCATTTCACAGAGGAAGAAGCAGAAAGTTAAAGAGGATAAGTGACTGGCTCCCTGTTAACCAGCTATAAAGTACTGAACCCAAAACTCAAACCCAACTTTATCATCCTCTTGATCTTAACATTTAAACATATATTTATAAAGCTTGATGGACTATGATAAAACCTATATGACAGGTTCTGAAATGTACAGTCAGATTCAGAAAGAGAAAGTCACCTGCAAATGAGATAGGACTGTTAGTAGAAATTGGGGAGGTGGAGTCTTCAGTGATAAGAAGAGGATTAACACTGCTCTGATTCAGCCATTCTGCTGCCCCAGCAATCCAGGGGCAATGCAACCAACCCACGTTAGAAGATAAGTCACATTCATTATGCTCCTAAGAGCTTAAAAAAAGGACTTCTTTTCTCTTTTCTCCTAATCTTATATTTAATAGGTCTAGGTGGAAATATGCTTTTTTTTTCTTAGTTCATTCACTTATTTAAAATTATCTTTTAAACTTTCTTGGATTTGGTTTCATAATCTGTCAAGTACAAATTTTATATATCATTGACTTCTTCAAAGGATCAAATAGAGTAGGAAAGTGAGAAAGGAAGCACAAACAAAAATCAATATTATGAAAGAATGAGTTTACCTCATCAGGCTTTCAAAATTAAGCATATTTTACAATAACTGCCATTATTAGTAAGAAGACTAACAGCTTTCTAGCAGGATGGTTATAAACTCATTGTCTTATGCCACACTGTTGGCCTGTCATCTCCCCGCCCCCCCATGACCTCCCTCTGCCCTTCCTCCTTGGATTGTGGAAAGCTTCAGTTTCTCTACTAACTCATCTTTCATTTGTTCCTTCAGCATCATCTGCTGAATTCCTCCAGGAAATGCGAACATATATGCCACCAGCTCACCAGAAATTTCTTCACTCATTAGAGTCAAAACCTTCAGTTCGCGAGTTTGTCCTTTCAGAAGGGGATGATAGCCTACAGGATATTTATAATGGCTGTGTGGATGCTATGGTCTCCCTGAGAAATTACCATTTGCAAATAGTAGCAAAGTATATTGTGGTTCCTGCAAGTCAGTCCAAAAATACTCAACCATCTGAGGAGCCATCAGAATCAGAAAATAAAGGAACGGGGGGCACTGATGTCATGAAATTTCTAAAGTCTGTAAGAGATACAACAAAGGCTGCCCTGTTGAAGGAAATTTAATCTAACCCAAGCAAGGGTACATTTTGTCAAGACAAAGAATGTCTGTATGTATTACTGCTACTCATTATATCAGACCCACAGATCAATTAAAATTCCTCTCACTTCTTAATACTACATTATAAATGATTTCAAAATAGTTTTTCTGATGTCATTGAATTCCTTGCATAAAAATAATTACAAGCAATTATATTAGAAGTGTTATGATCTATATAATTAGAATGCAATAATAAAAATTATGCATAATAAAATGTCTAAAAGTTGATTTATTCATAATTACAATTAAATATTGCTCCAAATGAGACCTACTCCACACTGCTACCCATCAAACAGGGCAGAGATTCTTGTACTTTCCATTTAGTAATATCTCAACTTTTCATAATTACCTGTTTACTCATCTATATTCTCATTACAATATAAGCTTCATGATACCAGGGACTCTCTTGTTTACAAGATCCATGCATCTCTAGTTCTTAATAGATATGTAACTGATATATTAGATGAATACTTAAAAGATTGAGGGAATATGTGAATAAATCAATATGTGCTAACAAGAAGACACATTTGGAATTTTTCCTAGGAGGTCAGAGTTACCAGGCACTCACACTCCGGCGTGAAGTTATTTAATAATGGAATCTGAGAAAGTTAGGGCTGGAGAGAGACTCAAAAATCATATGAGCCAAACTTGTTTTAAAGATGACAAAGTTGAGGCTCAGAAAAGTGAAGTAACTTACTTAGGGTCACAATCAGTTATAAATGAGAGAGTAACTTAACTTTTTTGATAACTCTCCTTTTTCACTTGACTTGGAGTAAAGTAGGTGAGAGAAGAAGCAAATTTTGGAAGGGAGAGGGGGAGGAAATGACTTAGTAGGATCTCATGAGGTAGTAGATGGTTAGCCAGAATTGGGTATTCTGTTAAATATGAAAAGAGGAAAAAGTCAAGATTGTACGGGTTCAAGATTTACACACACTTTCAATTTATAGTCTGCCCAGATCTGAGGAGATGGGTTGAGTATACCCAAGTAAATTTGATGAAGGAAATGGCATCAGATATTTCTGAAGTCAAACATACAAAATTTTTCTTAACATTCTTTCTCAAATACACCCTAACCCAAGGAAATCAAGTGGAATCTTCCTGCTTGCAGCAAAATTTCACTTGATCCCCTAGAAAATACACCAAGTATCAATGGTATATGGTACACATTTTCTTCTTTATTTCCCAATCAATATTTCTGCAATGAGCACATATAAGTTTATAATAAAAAGTATGTGTGTTTTTATATATACACAGCAAATACATATGTGAGTGTAATTTTTAAGTGATACCAGAAAGATCACCATGTCTTAGAGTTTGGCGCTGTTCCAAAGCACTTAAACTGAAAGTCAGGAGACCGAGACCTGGGGTCCATTTTGGACATCCATCATGTTCATGACCTTAGGCAACACTTTATATTTCTGTAAAATGATTATAAAAATACTTACCCTGCCTCATTTGCAAGGTAACTGTGTGGACAGAATGAAATATAGTACTAAATTGCTGGAAACTACAAAGTAGTACTAGACTCTAAGTAAGTAAATTGCTAAGGATAATTTAGTGGCTCCAAGTAAAGATTTTTTTTCTGTCCTTTTTCCACTCTGATTATGTCACAGGGCTACACATCAGGAGTTTCTCCTCCAGAGCTGGTTTTACCTAATTAGCATTGAATCACCTTGACACACAGAGCATCTTTGGTCCCCTCAGCAAGACCCTGAATTATATCTTTTCCTTTAGAAAATCACATCCATCTGATGTGGGTAGAGGAAGGGGGACGCAAGGATCATTGTCACTGACACTGCACTAATGCTATGTAGGTCATGAAAAGACTGAAACCCCACTTCAAGTTCTCCACAGAAAGTGTACACACTTGTACTCTTCTAACTGTCCAAATAAGAGGCACCAAGATTCTAAACACCCTCAAAGATCCAGAGAACAAACTGATGGTTTCCAGATGGTTGGGGAGTGTGGGTGAAAAAGGTGAAGGGATTCAGAAGCACAAATTGCCAGTTACAAAATAGTCACATGGATGCAAAGTGCAGAATAGGGAATATAGCCAATACTATTGTAATAACTATGTATTGTGTCAGGTGGATGTTGCAAGAAATCCACCAGCACTAGCAACCAGGGGAGGTGAGGACCTCTCCTCTCCATTAACAATTTCACATATATAAACTTTACTTTTTAATTTATCTATACTAATAAAAGGGTAATATGCAAATTAACCATTACTCTGCTACAAAGATGGCGGCGCCCATAGCCCTAAATTGGCAGCTCCAGCTGGAGCCACAAAGCCAGCTAGAGTGGGTGAGATGCTTGGCTTCCTTCGTCACCCCAGCGATGAAGGATGCCAAGCCTCCCACAAGCCCTGGCCAGCCGCCAAGGTCCAGCCTCTGGGCTACGGCCAAGGAGCCGGCCAGAGTGGGCGGGAGGTGGCTCTGGCCCAGAGTGAAGGCAGAAGGCGCTCCGGCCTCGAGCGAAGGTGAGAGGCGGCAGCCAGAGTGAAGGCCAGGGTCCCGGGTGCCTGAGGGAAGCCAGTGCTGGCAGCCAGGGGAAACAAGGCCTATTCTGCATGAATCTTCGTGCATCGGGTCTCTAATAAATTAACAATGATCTATAAAAATAAAAGCATAATATGCTAATTAGACCAGATGTCCTTCCGGAAGAAGCTGTGGCTGCAAGGGATGCCTGGGTCCCAAGGGCTAGAAGGAAGCTGGTGCCAGCAGCCAGGGGAAGGAAGGCCTACTCTTGCACAAATTTCGTGCATTGGGCCTCTAGTAGTTCATAATTACTTATTTTTTCTCTGTACCTCTTACTATTCTAAAACTTTCATATATACATCAATTCACTTAATCTTTTCAATGAGCCTATAAGTACTAGTGAATTTTAAGGAAATTGAGATCTGATGGAGTTCAATAGCTTTCAAAAGCTGCACAGCTAGTATATGGTAAAGTAAAAGATTAAACCCAAGTAATCTGACTCTGGAATATGTCAAACAGCTGCACAGTACAACCTTCCCTGAAGGAAAAAATTTCCTCACAAGTGAATTCTTCTCCTTTTTAATACTTGGCTGCTTGGGCACCCCCACCAAATTTCCAACTCCTGCATGACTTTTTATTGTGTTGTAGTAACAAGAGAGTAGTGGAGGTGGGGTGGTAAAAAGACCTATATTTGTTCCCATTAATTTTGTGTGAGGCAACCAGCCCAAGCTTTTACTTTTCTAATTTTATTTTTTTATTGAATTTATTGGGGTGAATTGTTTAATAAAATTATATAGGTTTTGGGGTATAATTCTATAATATATCATCTGTATATTGTATTGTGTATTTAGCATCCTCCAAGTCAAGTTTCCTTTCATCATAATTTATCCCCCCTTTACCATGTCCTACTTCCCCTCACCATCCTTTGCCTCAGGTAATCAATATACTGTTGTCTGTCTATGAGGATTTTTTTATTTTTATTTTTACTTAATCCCTTCACCTTTTTTCACCCAGACCCCCAATCCTCACTCCCCTCTGACAGCTGTCAGTCTGTTCTCTGTATCTATGAGTCTGTTTCCATTTTCTTTGTTAGTTTATTTTGTTCATTAGATTCCGTACATAAGTGAAGTTATGTGGTAATCGGCTTTCTTTGACTGGCTTATTTTCACTTAGAATAATACTTTCCAGGGTCATCCATACCGTCAGGAAGAGTAAAATGTTCTTCTTTTTTATGGATGAGTGTATTCCATTGTGTAAATGTACCACAACTTTTTTATCTACTAATCAACTGATGGACACTTGGGCTGCTTCCAAATCTATGGCAGCACTATTTACAACAGCCCAAGCTTTTCAAAATGGGAACTCAGAGGCATAATCTTGACCTTTAAAATGGCCCAAAGATATTTTGGAGGCTGTGCTTTTGCCATAAGAACTGTAGCTATGCAAGATGAGCCTGATGGAAGCTAAGCCTAATGGGAGCTGAACTTAATGGGAACAGAGCTAGTGCTTGGAATATGGTAACTTGCATGGGATAGAAGATGGGAAACTTAAAAGTTTAAAATCTCCTCAATAAAATATCATTTGCTGATGTCTACAGAGCTGGTTTGGAAGTTACTGTCAAAATAAGAGATAAGAAAGTTTCAATACTATAGAATGTCCAACAAGAGGTGAAAATGCATTGCCAATTGGAATATCCTTCTACTTTGGAGCTTTATAACTATTTTGAAGACAAGAGTTATGTGTATCTAGTATTAGAAATGTACCATAATAGGAAAAGAAACAGATATCTAAACAACAGAATGAAAGCCTTCTCAAAAAGCAAAGCTTAAAATTTCATTCACCAGATTATCACAAGAATGTTGTATCTTTATTTTCATAATACATATTATGCGAGGAACTCACCTCCTACTGATGTATAATGTGAACATTAAGATTATTAATTTTGGGCTAGCAACTCAATTGAAAATGCTACATAAAATAGTACTGTACTTTATATGGAACTCCTAGTTCCGCTTTTCCCAGAAATTGCAACTCAAAGTGCACACGGACTTAGATATTGTTAAGTCTATGGGCTGTATGCTTCATATATTACTTATTGGGAGGCCACCTTTTGACACTGACATAGTAAAAACACATTAAATAGAGGGGTATTTGTAGATTTTGTAATGCTAACCATATTTTTCCAAATAAAGCAGAATGTGTGAAGCCACCATTGGGTTATCAGAAATGTACAATGTGAACCATTATATCTCCTTTAAGTGTTCACAGGCTAAAATCCATCAGACTGATAACCCAAAGGTCAGAGGTTAACATACTTCATTCAGAGGAGGTGTGTACAAAGTTTTTAAAAGAGTTATTCATATATCTAGTGATTAAAATGTGATTATTATTTCCTATTCAAATGATAGAAAAGATTTTACCTTGTTGATGGGCAGTGCTCACCTACTGGCAACATCAATGCCATTTACCAGAAAAGTATTAGACGAAGTCAAACTGTACTTTCCAGTTTGTTCAGCTGGTAAGATCTAAGTCTCTAAAAAATCATCTATTTTACAGGATACTGTAAATGCATCTTGATGGAAAATTATCCTGGTATTGATTTCGAAGTTTGGTTTTATGATGGGGCAAAAATACCCCCAAAGAGAAGATTTAAGTCAGATGACTGAAAAAAATTGTGAAATTTTATACCTTCATAGGAGAAAGTAAAGTTAATAGCTTGAAAAAAGACATAAAGATATGTTTGATCCATGCTAACAAGAGTCATTTCATTTGCTTAGCACTGGAATCTATATTTGGAAGAGAGGAAAAAATTATGTCCACACAAAAACCTGTGTCAGATGTTTACTGCAACTTTATTGATAGTTGCCAAAATTTGGAACCAACCAAGACACCTTTCAATAAGTTAATGGCTAAACTTAGGTACATCCTGACAATGCCATATTATTCAGTGCTAAAAGAAATGAGTGATCTGGCCATGAAAAGACATGGAGACATTAACATGCGTATTACTAAGTGAAAGAAATCCATCTAAAAAAACTACATACTGTATGATTCCAACTGTATGATATTCTTAAAAAGGCAAAACAATGGAGTTAGTAAAAGGTTCAGTGATTTCCAGGGGTTAGGAGAGAGGGAGTAATGAATAGACAAAGCACAGAGGATTTTAAGGACAGTTAAACTATTCTGTATGGCCCTATAATAATGGATACATGTTATTATAACATTTCCAAAATCCATCCAAGAAACAATACCAGGAGTGAACTTTGTAAATTAGAGACTTTGATGATTATGAGCTGTCATTGTAGGCTCATCAATTCTAAGAAGTGCACTGCTCTGGAGTGGCAAGCTGTGCTTATGTGGGGCAAAAGATTTATGGGAATTCTGTACTCTCTGCTCAATTTTGCAATGAACATAAAGTCTACTAAAAACAAAACTGCTATGTGACCTTAGATAATCACTTAACCTCTCCTGTCCATTTTTGCACATCCAAAATGATCAGAGGTAAGTAGATAATTTTAAGTGCCTTCTAACTCTACAAGCCAATCACATATGTGATCTGCAAATTGATCTATAAGAATAAATTAATAGACTAGATTAATCTAATAAAAATTGTAAACAAAATATCAACATATGTTTAAAAGTAGAATAACATTACTTTCAAGTCATAAAGACAATGATTTTTATGTAATAATTAATTTTATCTATTTATGTATTTTAGAAGTTTTCAGTTAATGGCATTGTTTCCTATGCCATTGTTTCCCATGCCATTGTTTCAACTTACAGGAAGTCGAAACAGAAACCATTTTTCTTATCTTGTGGTGACTTTCAACGTGATGGAGGCAGGGTAAATGAGAAGTGAGAAATACCAGAATAACCTGGTATTTGAAGAATATACTTGCAAAACCATCTAATTCTCCAAAAGCATGAACCCTGCTACATGGACCCTGTAAAGAGCTCCAACGATCACGCTAATACAGCCACCTCTCACCTACCCATTTCTACCTGAGAACCACTAATTTAGGCCATTGCCCAAACCCGTCCAACTGCAGAATTAACTTGTAGGGAATTCTCTCTCAACTCTATTTTCATAGATTTATTGTATTCTTTTCCAGTATATGTTTCTTTTGCTCTTTTATAGTAATTATGGCTATCTCTGTGTGTGTATGTGTATCTTATTTCACTTGCTAATTTTTCAGTTCCCTATAGATAAGATCTATGGCCCTTTCATCTTTACATCGTAACATTTAGTAATGTATTTAAAATATTGGCTGTTAAAAGAATATATAAACACCATGTTGACTCAGAGTATTATTTCATGAATGAGGTTAGACCTAATCCTATAAGCATCCAAACTTCTACCCTAATTACTCATTTGTTTGGTAACTATTTAATAAGAAAACATACTATGCAAGTTCCTCAGTTAGAAAGATTAATGGCACCAATCCTACCTTCAAGGAGCTCACTAATGGGCAATTGGACAAATTAATTATCTCAACACAATGTAATAAGGGCTATGTAAATATAAATAGGAGCACAAGACCAAACAGCAATAATCCCTAAACAAGAACACAGGACAACAGAGGGAGAATGGAGTTTTCCATGGACAAAACAGGGGAGCAGAGGGTGGTACTAGAAAGGGTTGTAGCAATAGTAAACATTCCTAGATGAGTAATATATGAAATAAGTAAATTTGTATATTTGCAAATGAAAAAAATGTTGAAACATTTCAGGAAGAAAAAGAAGGATGTACAAAGAATAGAGGCATGAGCATGATCTATTTGAGGAAGTATACATTGCTTAACACAACTGAAGCATGAAAGAATTAAGAATGTAGGTGGGTAAAGCTAAACTGTAATTGATTTCAAGAGCCATACATTGAAGTACTTTCAAATTATTCTGATAACAATGGGAAGGGTTTCAAACAGAGGAATAACTTTATTATATTTGCATACTTGAATAATATTTAAATGAAGGGCTGGCCCTTGTAAATAAATATTTAAATGGCTCTGGCAATGGTTCAAAAAAAAATACAGGGATGGGATAAAATGGGGAGTAATAATAAAGGCAGGGCAATAAGTTTGAAAGTTGTACAAATAATTCATGTCTAAAATGATTGACAAGTATGGGATTAGATTTGAGGCAGAGAGATCAGTTAGAAATGCATTATGGTATAACTTTTTAATGGTAAATGGTATGGGCTTGAAAACAATGGCACTGGGATTGGAAATAAAGGGAAACATGCAAAATATTAAGGCAGTGAGACTGGCAAGATTGGTGTTCTATTGGATGTGATGCAGAATTGACTTCCAGGTCTCTAACTGGTCAACTGTAGCAACAGAGGTGCTAGGGCCAGCTTCATGGATATTCAACCTGTGCAGTCACATGGGGTCTTGTATGCAGAAGGGCCCCATACTTGGCTTAATGCTCTACTGTGTCTTGAAATCCTTAATAACTTTGAGCAAGGTACTTATTTTCATTCCTCACTGGAGCCCCTTAAATTATAGTGCTGGTTCTGAGGGATAATATACACCAGGATGTGGAATAGATGAGGAAAATGAGTTTTATTCTCATGAAAAAAAGCTGACAAGTACAGATTTGATTTTTCACTAGGTTGTGGGCTCTTTGCTAGACCTTCGGCTAGTTGCTATAGGTTTTATATGTCTTTGCTTCTGTTTTTATGTAAGGTATCTAGTATATGCTTGATATGTTATGCTATTTTATATGAAACCTCCATAAAGCAGTCAAGTGAAGATGAAAGGAGAGATTCAACTGAAAACAATGTTGGGATTCATCAGCCTGGAGATGATGGCTGATGTCTTGGAGTAGATGAGATAACCCAGGGACAGGGAGCAAAGTGAAAAGAGAAGGAAGTCAGGACCTGAATTATGGAGATTACAAACAGCATAAACTGTAACCAGAAAAATTGGAGATAATATCCAAATAAGGAAAGTCATGGTTCAAATGGTTAAGAGCAATGACTTCAAAGTCAGATGTTCTGTATTCCAGTCCTGACTCAACACTTACAAAAAGTATGACCTTAGATTTTTACTTAACTTTTCCAACCTGCAGTTTCCTCAAATAAATTATGGGAATAATAATAGTACCTAACTCACAGGGCTGCTGTGAGGGTTAAATGAGACATTCCATGGAACATGCTTATAATAGGATGTAGAACAGAAGAAAAATCAGTGAGTGTTAACTGTTAGTTTTTTTTCTTATTATTTTTAAGAACATACAACAAGGAGTAGATATCATAGGAGAAGACAAGAGGAGAAGAGAAGGTTTAAAAGAAAAAGAAGAAGTAGGTCAATAGCCAGAATACCTGAATAATTAATCAAGGAACGGACTAGAAAGTCCATTGGATTTATGAACAAAGACGTGATTAATGAGCTGTACAAGAGCCCCAGTGTAGCAGTACTGTGTGGGCTGATTGTTTTTGAAACTAAATCTATGTATATCTGATGTTGCTACCAGTAAACATAAAATGATATCCTATTTCTTTTCTGGATACTGTTTGATCCATTTTTAAAAATATATTTTATTGATTCTTTACATAGAGGAAGGGAGAGGGATAGAGAGTTAGAAACATTGATCAGCTGCCTCCTGCACACACTCTACTGGGGATGTGTCCGCAACCAAGGTACATGCCCTTGACCAGAATGGAACCTGGGACCCTTCAGTCCGCAGGCCGACGCTCTATCCACTGAGCCAAACCGGTCAGGGCTGTTTGATCCATTTTTAAAAGGCCCCAATACCCAGTCTAAGAGAAACAGACCCTTGTTGTGTACTGATACTACTGTGATTTATGGGAAAGCTGAAACTCCAACCCCTTTTGCTAAGAGAGGAAGTTTCTGGGCACAATTATGTTTGGTCAACTTCCTCTTGGTAAATAAGAAAGATGCAAAGCAGAGCTTTATGGAAAGTGAGTCATCTGCTTTCCTTACTGTAAGGGCTGGGCTTAAAGTGGACCACAGAGACTAGCACAAAACTCTACCTGGCATGAAGACCCCAGTTCTAAAAATATAGAGTCCACAATAAGACTCTGACTGATTGTTCATTTAACAAACATATATTGAGCTCCAGACAGTAGACTTGCTACTAAAGGAAAATGCAAAATTGCATAGATATAGGTTCTACAAGGAGCTTTCAATCCAACAGAAAAGGTGAGAGAAATACATTAATAACAATCAAACCAGGTAGAACTTGAAATGTGACATGAAAGAAGCCCAAGGTGATTGTAGAATTTTTCACAGCAAGAAAGGTGTTTGGGCAGTCAGATGATGGACATTCTTGAACACCAGGCAAGGAAATTTGAACCTTATTTATTTTACAGGAGCTCTTCAAAGGTTTGGTGGCAGGACCTGAGATGTACACTGACCAACAAGTACCATGCGTCTAAACCTAGGGAACAAGAAAAATAAAGATTGAATATGCGGATTTGGGGACCTGGGCACAGAATTGATAGTTAATATCAGATAGAAGCCCAGAAGAATACTGAAGTTGAGAAATATAGTTATAATTACACTGCAAATATGTATATGTCCAAGGCTGAAATAGAACAAGGAGTCAGTGATTGAAACAGAAAAGATGTAATCAGAATGGTAGGAGAGAAAATCTAAAAAAGAAACGTATTAAAAGAGGATTTCTAGAATGAGAAAAATAGCCCTTACTGTTATCTGTAACATGTTACCCTTATGCTTTCTCATTTATTCATCACAAAATGTCTTGGGTAAAAATTACTATTTCCTACAGATGTGGAAATAAAGGCTCAGTATTAAAATGTTCACTCTTGTCTCCCACTTGTTGAAAAGTCACATAGCTAATGGGTGACAGAGTAGGGATTCTTACTGAGGTAGATCTGGCTGAGTAAACAGTGGGAAGGTTCTGGGCTCAGAGGCAACAAGTCATAATTCTAGTCCAATTCTGAATTGAATTCCCAGGATGATATTTGCCTAGTCAGTTTACTTCCATAAATCTCAGGGTTTTATATGTTTAATGAGGGCGTTCACCTAGATAATTTATTCTATAATGTTCCTTTCAGTTCTGATATTTTATGATTCTATGCTTTCATAATGTTACAGTAATTTCTTGAGAGGGTGTAGAGAAGTAGATGAAACATGATGAGTAGCATAAACAAAAATAACTGGGTCATCTTTTAATCAGAGATATCAGGAAAGAAGAAAAAGATTAAACATAAAAAAATTGAGAAATTCTATTTAACAGGCATAAGAAACTGAACTTGTAGACTGGTTGGATATTGGGCTGAGTGGAAAGAAAATTGAAAATGGCTGTTAGATGTCTGATGAAACATGAATCACTATATTTGACATACAACCCTCAGAGCTAAGCCCTTTATGGGAACTGTTAAATGAATTATCAGAGCACTTCCAATAATTGTATTTTAGCTTTTATATTTACTTTAAAGAATGGGAGGACAGAGAAGATGTGGATAGATAAATCAACTTCCAAATAAATTTGTTTACAAACTATAACCTAGGCTCAAGGTCATAGGTAGAGTCTTCAGAATTCTCACAGTGCAGATCAGTGGCTGGAGCTCACCACACTCCATATTGCAGTAAATTCAAACTCTGATGGCATCATTGACCGACAGCCTCACAGCCTGATTTAGTAAATAGAGCAATGGTTTGGAAATCAAGATACATCAACTCTAGTCCTCACTCTGCTGTCAACTAGTGGTGTGACAATGGTTAGGGCAGCAGTTCTCAACCTGTGGATCACGACCCCTTTGGGGGTCGAATGACCCTTTCACAGGGGTCGCCTAAGACCATCAGAAAACACATATATAATTACATATTGTTTTTGTGATTAATCATTATGCTTTAATTATGTTCAATTTGTAACAATGAAAATACATCCTGCATATCAGATATTTACATTACGATTCATAACAGTAGCAAGATTACAGTTATGAAGTAGCAACGAAAATAATTTTATGGTTGGCGGTCACCACAACATGAGGAACTGTATTAAAGGGTCACGGCATTAGGAAGGTTGAGAACCACTGGGTTAGGGTTATTCACACGGTTGTGCCTCAGTTTGGATCTGGTAGAACCTACTTCATAGGTAAAATCATCCATCTTAGTGATAGATTCTCAAAGGACACTTAATAAAATTTGAGAGTTAAAGCAAATGATCTATTCAGTGTTCAGGCTCTTCTCAAGTTTTTAATATCCATTATTTCACTTGTTAAATTGAATATATATATATATATATATATATATATATTCCTTTAATGTGCTCAAAGATCTTTAAAAATTATGAACTATTACTTTTTAAAGTAAATCAGACAAATTATAATCTTAGAATATATTGTTCAAACTACATATGAAACACTTTTGGGGTTTCACTATTCATTGAGTCCTCCTTCCTACCCTAATTCACCACCAGTCACTGAAATATCTACATGTAACTACCTTCTGGTTTACTCCTTTGGAATAAAGACTCGATTGTCAATGTTAATTGTGGATCAGATTCCTATAAGGGTATTTGGGATCAGCAATAACCAACGTGTCTCTGGGTTTAAAACCAATATTAACATCTATGAATAAAAAGGAGCAATGTTTTCTGAGGTGCTTTTGTTTGCCTGTTGGTTTTAATAAGCAATCTTTAATTATTTACTCAGCCTTGTGTCAGAGAAAGTCCATGGCAGTCTGGATTTCAGCCTCAGGTCAAGGTTCTCACCTGCTGCTGGGACACTAAGCAACTAACTGAAATGAAAATGCTCTTTTGAAGCTCCCTTAACCTGGGTCTTTGATATATTTGAAGCAGTTGTCTCTTTAGTAGCAGCTTCGGGTGCAGATACTTCAAACACAATTATGGAACTTCAAAGACAGAATTTAAAGACAACATCGCCATTATCTTTAGGACGGTTTCACATTTCTGAAGATTATGGTTTTCTTCTTCCAAATCCTCTGGTAAGCATAGAGCCTTTGATCAGGTCAGAATGGATTGACTGATATGCTGGTTTGTTGGTTTGTTTGTTGGTTTGTTTGATTGACTTATGTAGTCATTAAGAGAGATACAACACAAATATCAAGTTGTTGACTTGGGGAAAATGCTACAAATAATGCAAAGCATAATTCCCAACAAAAGTGTTAGCTCCAGCATAGGAGAGTCCAAATGGAATGTTTTAATGCCATTTTTTTTTTTTGGTAATAGAATGTTGGTCCAATAAACTTATGAGAAAATCTAGTAGTTATCAAAAAAGACAGAACTTAGGTAGAGATCAATTATATAGGCAAACCAATTTATCTTGACTTTCTAGTGGGACAGAAAAGAGAACACAAAGGACTTTGAGTGCTTTCAGGGCTGATAGGAGGGATTAGATATTTACAGAGAAGAGGAAGAAACTGTTGAGAAAGAACAGTACTTGTTTGTTAATTCTACTTACAGTTCAACCGGTAATGTAATTCTATTTTGTTGGTTAACCCTTATCAACACTGCTTCCTCTTTGAATGTGGTCTGAGGCCTGCAGTGCTAAAACTAAGAAGTCATAGAATTCACAACCAGTAACTTTCACATTAGCTGAAGTTTAAAAGAAATTGGTTTGCTCAAAGTCATACAACCAGTAACTTTTACATTTGGGCTAGCTGAAGTTTAAAAGAAATTGGTTTGCTCAAAGTCATATTAGTGACAAAAGCAGAACTAGTACTCAGGACTCTTGACATATCTTTTTCTACTACATCGTAAATAAGGGGCAAGACCACTCAGTTAAACTCTGGATCCGATATTACTATCATTGCAGTAACTTATTAGCTCCACATTTTTTCTCCCACGTTTTTTTCTAAATTGCCATTAACTGTGTTTAAGAATGGGCTATAATTTAATGAGCTTTTATTTAACACCTACTATGACACTTATTTACTTCTGAGTGTTATTAGAGGAATACAGATGAAGGTAACATCCATTCACTGGTCCTAAAAGCTCTGTTGTAGAACTGTTAGTTGTGAGACCAAGTGACAAATCTGTGAGTAACTTGAGCATTAAAAGTAATAACCTCAGAGTGTTGTGCAGGGTAGGACTGTTGCCCTGAGTACTGGATTATGCTGTTTGACACTGCCACTTGGATCACCAAAAGTCTCAATTTATTCGAAACTGAGAGGATTCCAAAGATGTGGGATTTTACATGTTAAACCAGGAAAGTCCTGGGCAAACCAGAATGCATCAGTCACCCTAACTTGCACTTACAAACTCTTGGCCCCATCAGTGAATCACAAGTATTGCTGGGCCCTCAATTTCCATTTCTATTGGATGGAGATCTAGTGCCGCCCCTGTTCACTGGATTGCTAGGGAGCCTGAAAGCACTTTGATAAATGCAGTGTAAGGACTAAGAAGCCATTTATCCTGATCCTCAGTCCACTGCTCCTTAAGAACTCCATTCTGTGTGTGTAACTTGACTCAGGAATATTCCCATTATCCCTAGTTCACAAGGAGGAAAGGTCCCAGAGGCTAACAAGCTCTTTTGGGGGTTAAATATGTAAACTGAGCTGACGAAAAATATTATAAACATTGATGAGGGCCACAATTATTGAGTTCCTCTCTTTGTTGTTTCTACTTTGTAAGTTTAGAAAATGAGAAACAATAACAACATCAAGTGTTGTCCTGAGCCAGACCATATTTGTCCTGTGATTTGGTTGATGGATATCCCTTAGTAGAAATTTCCATTATTGAGCTCATATAAAAATTCCCTGGCAAACTGGGTCTACTTTATTACAGTCATAAGCCAGATATCTAAAAGTGTAGTTGTTTGTTTCAGTTTTAGTTTTCTCTCATTCGTGTGAGAAGTTTAAATATCTCCCTTTCTGGGAAGATGTGTGGGAAGTAAGAATCTACCTTGGGTTGCTCAATGGATCCGGAAACACAGTCATCAGCCTCTCCAGGCAGCAGTACTGTTGCAACTGATCAGAAGGGAAGATATCAGTCACCAACTTAGCCAAGGGGACGAATATGATTTGCTTTCCTTTCATTTAAAGCAAGTGATGGGAAGGCTGTTCCTCTAGGTCACCTGGTTCAAAGATGCTCTTTAATTAACTCAGTGTAAATATCTACTTCAAAGTCTCTCTGAAAAAAAGTACAGTCATGCTAATGAATAAGCAAACATACTGGCTTTGGGGAGAAGGGGCTGACTTGGTTTCAAATGCTCTACTCCACTATTTCCATAAACGCTCCAACATTTCCGGGGTCCAACATTTCAGTTTGGAAAATGTATACGTCTCAGACTCATGGCCACAAATATGACATAAAAACCTTTTGCCAGATTGTGTGTGTGTGTGTGTGTGTGTGTGTGTGTGTGTGTGTGTTTGGTTTGATGGGAGGGGGGAGTAATTTTTCTTTAGATATAAAGAATCTGAGGAAATTAGCTTGGCAGTAAAGGAGGGACCAAGTCAATTATAGCAGAAAATAAGATTGGAGTAGAACTGAGAGACCTTGAAAATTAGCCTCAAGAATTTGGATTTCATGCATCTGGTAAATGACATGATGCAACTAGCATTTGAATATTTTTCTAGAAGAATGTTAAGTGCAGGGCAGATTAGAGCAGCAATTCCTGGATTGCACACCACAATGGCTCAGGGAGCTTTAAAAAATACTGATGCCAGCCCTGGCAGGATAGCTCAGTTGTTAGAGTGTTGTCCCAATAAAGCCAAAGGTTACTGTTTGATCCTCAGCCAGGGCACATACAAGAACCAACCAGTGAATGCACAAATAAGTGGAACAACAAAGAGTGATGTTTCTCTCTTCTCTCTCTCTCTCTCTCTCTCTCTCTCTCTCTCTCTCTCTCTCCTCTCTCTCTTCCTTTCCCCCATCTGAAAATCAATCAATAATAAAAAAAATTTTAAGAAAATGCTGATGTCAGAGCCCCAACCAGAACAGTTAATTCAGAATTTCTAGCCCAAGTAGCTCAGTATTTGAAAAGCACAGAATAAATAGAGGACAATGCAGGTGCAAATAAAAAAGGAGGGCTACACTTAAAAGGCCGGGTGTGGAATTAAAGGTTCTATGCCTATGAGAATCACTGAGAAGGGTCTTGGAAGTAGTTGAAATGCAAAACAAAGGAAAGGAGGACTTTGAAATGTGCCATGGAGCAGAAGAAAAGAACTGGTACAAATAGTTCTGGGGATGCAGGAAACTTTATTCTTTATAGTGATCATGCAATCATTTAGGAAAAATAAATACATACATACTCTCCTGCAAAATTCAAAACACCTGATAAAAGCAATGGACTGCCACTGCTTAAAAGGAAAAGTAGCAAAATAATTGCCACGGGAGGCTATAGTTTCCAGACAGAAGGTATACGTAAGAAGAATTCAGATACTTCCCTGAAAAATTGTCACCTCTGCGAGGATCTGGGGCTTGCCTGATTGTGTTGACTAGGAATTTGAGGCAATGATGGTAATATAGTGGAGATAGAGACAGAAAGATCAAACTTCACAGAAGTGAATGTTAATCCATAAAAGTGTATTTGCAGTGAAGGAGATTGGATGCCAAAATTTAAGAACCAAAAAAGGTGAATAGAGCGAAAGGGGAACAGATGGACAGGATAAGGAGAAGCACGAGGAGGGACAGACAAGATAGTTCTCTGGAAACCAGAATTTTAAACAATGAAGCAGCTTAGAGTTTCTCAAACAGAATATCTAAGCTGTAGAGAAACTTGAAACAACCTGGGGAGAGGTGAGCTGGCAGACCCTAAGCTTAAAGGATGAAAACATTAGGCGTAGGAAAACAGAGATCTGCTACTTTCAGTCCAAATGAGGCTCAGGAAGTGTATTCTTTTCTTTGGGCCATTGTAAGAGGAGACCACAATTTTGGTGGCCTGAAACTATGGAAATTTATTCTCTCAGAGTTCTGGAGGTCAAAGGTCTGAAATCAGGGTGACTCCAGACCCATTCTCCCTCCAAAGGCTCTCAGGGAGAGTCCTTCCCGCCTCTTCCATCTTCCCGTGGCTCTTGTGGTAGAATGATTCCACCTCCTGCCTCCATCTTCAGATGGCCTTGGCTGTGTCTGTCTTCTCCCCTCTTTCTGTCTTCTCTTTTAAAGACACTTGTCATAGGATCCACCCTAACCCAGGATGATCTCATCTCTCAATCATTAAATTACATCAGCAAAGACCCTTTTCCAAATAAAGTTACATTCACAGTTTCTAAGTGGACATATCTTTGGTTGGGGTCATCATTCAACCCACCACAGGGAATGAGGTAAAAAGATAGAGATAGAGAGAGGGAGGGAGCTGGACAACGGAGAAGTAAAGCATTGTTTTGCCCTGAGATTTCCCAAACCAGACAGGCATGGGAGGGTGAAAGACCATGAAAAGTGAGGGTGCAAAATATAAAACAGTCAAGGAGATACATGGCACAGTTCAATATCATTGACTGGTTTTGTCAGCACAATGGTAACCCATATTCTCCAGCATGACTTGGATATGCTGAAGAAAATTCATATCTTATGCTGTAAAATTATAGCTTTAAGGTCAGAGGAAATTCATAATATGAGACACAGTATGGGCAAAGGTAGGCAAGTAAGTTAGCCTACTTGAGCTCAAATGCAGCCTTGTTTTTATACGTGACCACAGTAAGTATGTGACTACAGTTAAATGGGAAAGGCGTCTTCTCTCCTGCATAAATTCAAACAGATAAACTAGAATCACTTTCCGAAAGTGTGGCCTGTGGAGTGGGAGGGGAGAAGAGGAACAAAGACATTCTTGAGAGTGCATAAATACTACGAAATTCAGTGTTCTTATTTTCTGACTAGATATAAAAACAAATTCTTATGTTGCAGTGATAACTTGCAATTGAAAGACACTTTTGTATGATTTTAGTGTTTATTTTTCAATTGAAGTCTTTTGATCCTTAGGAAATTATTCTCTAAGATTTATGAGCATTTTTTCTATAAGACAATTTTATACATTACTCTAGTTGAGAAGTAGTAGATAGTCAATATGACAAATTCTTATTAATGGC
This sequence comes from Myotis brandtii, assembly GCF_000412655.1. NCBI lineage: Eukaryota > Metazoa > Chordata > Mammalia > Chiroptera > Vespertilionidae > Myotis > Myotis brandtii. The sequence goes on from NW_005353460.1 coordinate 3,217,128, forward strand.
ACAGGTAGAGTCTATAATAGTTACACTGGTTTCTGTTTCAATTCCAGTTAAATCTCTTTATCAGTTTTATAACTATCAAGTCATATTTACCCTCTTTGAACCTTTTTTTCCTTATGTGAGAATAATACTGTATGGACATGTTATGAGCAAGGAAGTAAGAAATCAATAAAAGTGAGATAGTGCTGAAGCCCCTTATAACTTTTACACTCTGGTTTGGATCTAAAACAAAGTATCAGGCTAGCTCCAGCCCTGGGTCTTATTGACCACAAGGTATATTAGAACCCTACAGCCTAGATTTCCTAAGCCATGACCAATTTGAAGTAGACTATTTTATCTCATTTCATAACAAAAAATGTATCACACTATGTCTTAATTCGATTATGTAACATATAATTATAATAAATATTACCAACTCCTATTAATAACATATTATGGACATATTATTGATAAAAGATATCAAATATATATAAATCCAGGTTTGTGAGTCCCATAAATTAACAATCCACTGCTTTGAAATCTTACTTCACATTTCTCTTTATTGATAGTTTATTATTAATCTCTAGAAATTGGAAGACTTCTGATATATGATAGCTCATCATTAGCCACAATATTTTTATGAAAAAATATTCTAACTATGGTAATTTTATTACTAAATTCATAGAAGTATATTAAATAAAAATTGGAAATGTTGAAAAATATGAAACTAATTTTTTCATAGCTCTACCACAAAATCAAAATACCTTTGGTGTTTTGGGATAATTTGTCTAAGAGTGTTTATGTCTGTGTATGTTTGAAAAATTATAAAGTTGTAACCTATATTATGTACTTTTAACCCAATACTACAAACCTTTGCCTGAAATAAATCAGTCTTAATATAATTTTAATGGTCGTATTAAATCCCATTTGTATGATATATTACTGAAATGTAAATGAATTAGATATTTAGTAAATTTCAATTCATTTTCTTCATATATAAAATTGATATATAAAACTTGTGTCTACTCTACCCTTGATGTTTTAATTCAAACCAAATAATTTGCCCCAAATTTTACTATCTTGTCCTAAAAATAATTTGTAATCACCATCTAATTCTGAAAACAATTGTTTAAAACCCTTCCCCACCTTTCACTCTAACCTCCAACCATTTGTTCTGTCTCTTTAGATTCTAATTACTGTCCCCTGATTTACATTATCTACATTTATTCTGGCATTTTATTTATAGCTTCAATGTAGTGTATATTTTTTCACTGCTCTTTGTGCTTAATGAACTTAGGCAGAGGCTTAGGGTACAGATATAAATAAAATCAGTATGAGCTCTGTATTCCTAGACTGAAGAAAATGTTGACAGAGTATGAGAACAGAACAAAAACAGCGTGCATCCTAGATGAACTAACTAATTTGATGCCAATTAAAAGGCTTTCATATTTTTCCCAGTATTTATTATGAGAAAAGATTGAGCTCTTTTTTCTAGGTGGAGAGAGGGGTCTGAGAAGATGAACTACTCTCTGTGGTAGATAATATATCATGATTATTGAGACTGGAGAAATTTTAGGTGGTGAGCTTTTAATTACATTTTTCATTTTCTCCATGCTTCATTGGTCTATTTAGGTTTCCTATTTTTGGAAAAAAAAATTGATCTTTTACAATTAAAATAAGGATTCAATTCAGATTTTCAAATGTATTAGCAAAACTTATTTATACCATTCTCTTATACTTTATTAAAAATTGAGGTTTTTGTGCTGGTGAGGCTCAGTGGTTGAGCGTCAACCTATGAACCAGGAAGTCATGGTTCAATTCCCAGTCAGGGCATATGCCTGAGTGTCAAGTAACACTCCCTCCACGTTCTGCGTGGAGTAGGGTTCGGTATCTGAAAGAGGAGCCGCACAACAAATGAGAGAAAAAGACACGAGATAATTTTGCAATATTGGGGGACCAGGCGGGCAAGTCCCAAAGGACTTCCACCCATGCTCAGGCTGCTCCAATCTTTTATTGATCTGGAGTAGCCCTTAGGGTAAGGAAGTTTCAATGACACACAGATCAGCAGACAATTTCCAGGAGTAGACAAAAGTATCTGATTAACTCATCAATAGATTTCCG